>NC_056747.1:1080068637-1080283637 GCF_019279795.1 Protopterus annectens | reverse complement strand
GGCAGTAGATTTTTATGGTGCCGAGTTGCCAGCCCGATGCCCAACCTTCAGCGAAGGCACGCCCATTTATGCATGTCTTTCGGAGGCCACTCAACCACAGGGAGGACATGCAGACTCCACAAAGAAGGCACTCCAGCCAAGAATCGAGCAGGAGAACCTCTTGCTGTGAGGCAACAACGCTACCACTGTACCAGCACAGGTGTTAAGACCTATATTTCATGAATAAAATAATGAATGGAGAATCAGATCAGCAAAAATGAAAACATTTATGGGAAAAACACATGAAAAAGTGGGCCTTATTAAAAGTGGCAATAGTTGTCAAATCACAGACCATAAGCAAGGTGCTTTCTATTAGAAAATTTGCTCTATTCACATAGCATTGATATTACTCATGTTTTGAAACATGGTTAAAGAACAGGGATTGAAAAACATTTCAGTCAAGGTCAAACATTTTTATTATAACAAACATTCTAACAAAAAATGGGTGGGTGTTATATGGTATAAATTCTAGATTCCTCTTTGATACTTAATTTTTATGTATTTGATGAAAACTACAATACTTTAGATTGTGTAACTGTGACAATAAAAATAGCGCTAAAGCAGATTACAACTGCTGGGTTACAGAGACGCCAAAGTCAAATGTTGATGAAACACTGGAAGACAAAAGGATAATATCTGAGGACTTCACTAGAGCTAGACTGGAATAATAATGATTCTTAAGTTGCAAATAATTTTCCTACTAATATTTATGTTCCAATAATTGCAGAGGATGACACACCTGCGATTCTCAACAGCAAAAGTAGGTAAAACAAATGATGATACAAATTGTTGGGGCTAGAGATGATTTTGAAGAAACTGTAAACAAGTATGCTGAGTGGACTGGCCATTATGCAAATGAAATTGATCACCAAAAATCATTGACCAAGGGCTTTTATCACAGATGACTTTGAAAAGAAACCTTGTCTACATAAGGTAATATTTAAATCAGTGTCCAAAAGGCAGGATGAATTTGTAATGTTAGAATTTGAAGCAAGAAAAAATGTTGCCGATGATGAAGGAGAGTCACTGGACATTGAATCAGAACAGGATGAAGCAGCATGATCACGGAATGTAAAGTTCTGGTCTGGTAACAAGGGCAACTTAACTGCTTTCAGTTCTGGATGCAATCTGAACGGCAGATATGGAATCAAGTTGGATGACAATTCACAGTCGGTTACAGATTTAGTATGGGTAGCAATATGTCATGGGCTATAACTTTCAGATGTACCAATGTCCCTGGTTTGATGTCTGGGTCTGCTGGCAATAGGTGCTGCTCTTTCACATGGTCTGACTTCAATGGTGTCTCAGTTGTATTTATCACAAAGGTAATAATCAATGTTGTAAGGGCTGGAGCTGTTGTATTCATCACAAGGGAGGATATTTTTTGGCATGAGGAGCGTGGATCCACATGGGCAGGCCCTCACAATGGATGGCAGTAGCAGCTGTATGGAAAGCCAAGCATGGTTCTTTTCACCTGGGGCTAAGTAAGTTTCTTTGGGAATGCACTTTGATGTATACAAAGTCTCCAGGCTGCAGGTCATGATAATTCTGCTGTTAGTCATTGCGCTGCATGCAGAGCAACACTACGGTATTACTACAAATCAGAATACAAGGATTTACAGTACAAAAGCATGGTTTCATTAATATATTGCAATTCTAAGTTTTTTAGGGAGAGGGATAGCCAGCATTCTCATGGGCCTGCCCATGAGGATTTCATGAAGGGACAATTCTCTAGGGGCACTAACTGCACTTTTAATACTAAACAAAACTAATGGCAATGCTTCTGACCATTTAAGACCAGTTTTGACACAAACGTTAGCTAACCTAACCTTAACTGTCTAGCTGGTTCCTTTTACTATCCCAGAAGCCTCTGGTCCATACCCTCAACTGTATAGATTTTCAAAGAATATCCAGATGTTTGTCTCATATTTTTGGTCTGTTCCTCATAAAGTTTCTGTTTTTTCTGGCAAATTACTGAGGATTGTCATCACTAAATAATGACACACATTTGAGTTTCAGACTATATAGCCTTCAGAAAATTCAAGCTAACACAAAACCTGTTATTCTAATAACTTTCTAAGTTTATAAGATCAATTTTTGAAATCTGTCCCAATCGGTGGGTCTTTTATTTTGGCAATGTCCAGATTTCTTGTTGCAAGAGGTTTGAGAGGTATGCTGTGGTCTATAGGGACAATGAAATTGCAGATTAACATTGAGGATCTTACAAAGTTGCTGTATTACTTGACTAATGAAAAGGCAGCCCTGGTCAGACTAATTGCAACAGGGAACACCAAGTCTAGGAATAAGTTCAATTAAAACTTTTTTGCTACTGTATGTGTGTCATTCTCTACACATGCATATGCTTCTACCCATCTAGAAAAAAATGTCACTTACAACAAGGAAAAAACAAAATTTTACACTTGAAGAAACTTAATAAAGTCCCACTGCATGAAGCGGAAGAGTCTCTAAGGCGTTTTTTAAGGACTAAACAGGTGCAGGTACTGATTTAGACAAATTATATTCTAAACAGATTAGAAAAGTATTTACAAAATACTGCAACTTCTGAGAGAAGAGGGATTTACCGATCAATAGAAATTTGTGTTATTAATGTACTTTGTCCAACCAATTAAGAAATTTAGTTTCACTACTAATCAGCCATGCAGATGGTACCGGAAAAGATCCAGAGACAACTGCAACTATTGCTTATATACCTCATTTTCTCAGTCCTCTGTTTGGTCTTGAAATGACAATGACTCCTGTAAAGAAAAGTTGCTATTTATATTTAATTCCAAAGTATAGACTTAACAGGATAAGACAATGCAGCCTACATTGCCACTATATTTGCAAAAGTATTACCTTTTGTAACAAAAGAATCATCTATTTTATGTGCAGCACACTTTATCACAGCAATCTCCCTTGGTAATAATAAAGGATATAACAATTTATCAACAAAAACAGCATTTTAATGACTGACCCTGCTGAGGTTAAATAACACTTTTTTTCAAAGTGTACCAGAATTATGAACTACTGCATATGCATAATGAGAATCTATAAAAATGACTACTGATCAGTCTTTGCCAGTCTTACAGGCTTCAGTTATAGCTACAAGCTCAGCTACTTGAGCAGATTTCCATTTAACTCTCCATTTAACAAAACTCTGTCTGGAATGCGAATGGAAATGGTAGCTGTGACTTGACCATCATACAAGGCATTGTAAGACTCCACTTTGATGGATCTCCGGCATATCTGTAAAGCAACCACACCAGAGTTACCCTTTCCAAAGACTTAAACTTTGCCTGTGATATAAATAAGACCTGCTAGAGAAACAGGTATATATATCCCAGAGACTACCCCTTCTCTGGAACAGGATCCACATCCATGTGAAGTAGAGTTTCTCCTGAAACCAATTCAAGTGTAACTTGGACAATTAGATGAGGAACAGGAAATTCATCCCTAGTTTGCACCTGTGTCTCTAATTGACACAGGCAACCTGTAAATGGTTCATCTTCCAGCCCCCTGCTTGCAAATGTTTCACCTCCCAAGCCCCTGATTACACTTATCAAGGGTACTAGAACTTGTCAAATATTTGGGATTCATGACTAGGCCTAAAAGGCCATTGTGGTCATTATCCTAGTACATACTTATGAACCTATGAATCTATTTCTTTGAACCCAGGAGTCATCTATTTAAAGAATTACATCTGGATTCTGCAAAGGAATGGCCTACAAATCTAATCTAGGCAGAAGCACAGTGTTGGCAACAACTACACAACCATGGGGTTCTCCTTTGTCTGCTGTAGGGATTAAAGAAGTAGGGTTAAGTGGCGGACATAGAACAATCTGTAAAGAAGGGTTATTAAGTAAAGACAATTCATATTTAGGCAATCATACTCATGATGAGTATTGTGTTTTAGCATTCAATAGCAAAGCTTTTACAGACTGCAGAACTGCCACATACAGTAAATCTCATGCCCAGGAGTCAGTGCAGCTGTCATGCCTGTTAAGCACACCATCGTGGCCACAGCCATAAGACAGTAGAGGAGGGCTGCAGCTACGGGATCAAGATTCCTGACGAAATAAGCAACAGGTCTAAAGCCATCATTTCAACATTGTGTTACAGTCTTAATGCTAATTTATTTCTTTTGCTACAAAACAGAAAAACATTTTTAGAATGATCTGGAAACCGAAGTGCAGGACAATTCAAGAGCAGTGTTTTTAATTGTACAAAAGTTTGCTCATGATAATCCTGCAAGGGTAAAGCTTCAGGGTTATTTTTCTTTAATAATTCTGACAAAGGTTTCATTACTTCTGCACAATTAGAAATCCATTGTCAACAGTAACCTGTTAATCCCAGAAAAGCTCACAACTGTTTTCATGTACTAGGGCATGCTGCAGTTTAGATCTAAGCAGTATGTGAAGGCAAAATCTGTCTACTGTCTTCTGAAGTAAGATGTCACAGTTAATGAACTTACAATTTTCACAACTGCAATTTGTCTTTATTAACCTTAAATCCTAATTTTGTTAACCGAGTCAAAAGAAAAGTAGTGCTTTGGTTACAGTCATGTAAAGTTTTTGATGCTAAAAGAAAATCATCCATGTATTGAATCAAATAGACCCACAAGGAAACTTAATCTTGTTCAGTTTTTTTCTTCATTTCTACAGAGAAATGAGACGGAGATTTGACATGCCCTTGTGGTAATCTAGTCCAGGTTTGCTGCTGTCCTCTATAAATAAATGCCAGAAGTGTAGCTGCTCAGCCAGCGCCCTCTGTTGGTACCATCAACCAGTGCTCCACACCCTCAGCTTTGAAGTGAAGAGCCAAAAGAGGCACTTTACTGTATCTGTATTAAGGCAATATCAGGAGGCTTCCCCTGTGGTTTCTGTGGTATTTAAGCATTTGGTGAACTCGCTTGCTGTCCAGGTAATGCACATTCATTCTGCCAATGTTCAGTTTAACCAGGATTAACACACACATATAAATGTGGTGCACCATGCAGTTATGGTGGTTTATCAAAGGATTATTAATTTTGCTGATACTGTCCTGGGGTTGCTTAAAGAATTGCCATCTATCTCTTCCCCCACAATTTCTTCTTTCCCTTCCCTATCCCCTGGAGTCAATATTGAATCTTGTCCAAGTTTACTGCTGTCTTGTATAAGTAAATGCCAGAAGAATAGCTGGCTCAGCCCGTGCCGTGTACTGGTATTATGAACCAATGCTCCACTACCTCAGCTCATAATTGAAGAGCCGAAAAAAAAGCACTTTATTGTATTTGTATTCAGCCAATCTCATGACTGGTTTATTACAGATCCACCCCTCTAAGCTCTTTCACTGAAGAGACAATAATAAAAAAAAACACTTTATTGGCTCTGTAAACTGATCACTAGATTATTATAGATCCACACCCCCATCTCCCACTCCTCTCAGCTCTTCCGTTGACGAGAGAGAGTAAAAAAAGCACTTTACTGGATCTGTATTAAGCCAATCTACTATTTAGATTATTAGAGATCCATGTCCCCTCCCCCAAAAAAGGATGTTCCTGACATTTGATATTAAGCATGAGTTCTGAATTCTGTAATAGAACTTTATACTCAGAACAAATGATGTTATGTGATCCTATCTCGCCTACATTCTGACTGATGGGTTCGGAGCCGATCCCTCGGCTCATGCCAAAGAGCGAAGTCTCTTATTGGCTGAGCTTACTATATCCCAGGATGCACCACTACCAGTCCCCCAGATCTGCTAACAAGTGAAGACGTGGTCTCGAGCTGGCTGAGCTAAGTAGTGATTATTTTCACTAACTTCCTGTCAGGAATTTCTTTATACTTCAACTAAAAGCTGTTTTAACAGCTATCTTGTGTTTTGAGTGTTTGGAGAAATTTACTTGGTAAATTCTTGTGTTGTGAGTGTTGTTTGACTAGAAGTACCTCTTGTGTGGAAAGGCCTTTCCGGTCTTTTTGGTTGTTAGGTGACTTCTGTTCTATTTAGGGATCTCGGATCCTTTATACTGGTGATAGTTTCTCTTTCTTTAAAAGAAGGACAAAGCAGAGAAAATTTCTTTTTTCTGTCATAGTTACAGTGTTTGTACTGTGTTTGGCTAGTTCACTGAATAATTTACCGGAATGTCTCAGGTTCCTAGGCCTTCAGGCTTTAAAAAGTGCACCAAGTGCAACTTTAAAATGTCTGTAACAGATGACCACTCTCTCTGTGTTTATTGTTTGCGTGCAAAACATTTGCAGGAGTCCTGCAGCGTGTGTCACGCTTTTTCCTCGAGGGTCCTCCAAGAGAGGAAAAATAAGCTTATATTAAAAGGCCTTATAAAACCCTCCTTTGAAGAAGCTTTAGCATCCTCTCCTTCTCCTGCTAAAAAAAAAAGGGCGTCGGCTCCGACCAGTCCGTCGGATCCGACCGCCAAAAGACATAGGCAGGCTTCTCCTTGGCTCCAAGGACTTGCCTTGATGCCACCAGTCTCGACTCCTCTGGCTTCGGAGCCGATGGCTGGGGCATCGAGAGGCGGGTCACCTTGGCTCCACTGGCTTCGGAGCCGATGAAGGTTGTCCGCTCAGACACTTCCTCCTCGGCGCCTAAGTCCTCCTCGGCACCGATGGAAGCGGTCCCCTAGCCCCTTGGGGCCGTTGGAGAGGCCATCTCGAACCCGTTCAGTATCCTCTAGGTCATCGAGGATGTCAGATTCGGACATAGACAGGGTGCTCCAAAGACTGTTCCAGTCCCCAGTCTTTCAAAAATTTGTTTCGGCTCTGACCCAGTTGGCTTGGAGCTGACAGCCCATGCCCATGTCATTGCCATTCCTCCTCCGACCGCTTTGGCGAGCAGGTGCTGTTGGAGCCGGTGGAGGTCTTAGGCACACGGACTTCTTCGGCTGGACCGGGGGGACCTATGTTGTCGGTTCGAGCCTCCCTCTCGGTCGGGACTTCCGTCTGCTATCATGGTTCCGGGGACCAGACACTCCCAGGATTCTGGGGGTCCGGCTTTCAGAGCTATGAGGAGTGCCTTGGCCAAGTCTTCTTTGGCCATCTCTCCGGCTTTACCGGCACCTTCCCTGGGCGTGGAGACTGGGTCTTTGGCAGTTCCCTGTCCTAGGCAGCGGAGCCCGGGCTTGAGGTTACCCCTCTGGGGGTTCCCTCCTCCTGAGGGTTCTTCGAGTTGTCTTCAGAGGAGCCCAAGGAAGAGATCGTGCAAGAGGAAGCACGTGGACTCCCAGTCTCTTACATCGGACACTGATCTTGATGATGCAGAGGGGTCCCCAAAGTCGTCCTCGGATGATGTCTCATTTGCAGACATTTTAGAGATCCTCAAACAACGAGGCGGCTGGATATCCAAACCCCCCTCTGCTGATGAGTCAGTGCTTCTCAAGGCCTTTGGGGCTCAGCCCTCTGCCTCCTGGGTGTCTCGACGAGCTCCTGGATTTGGTTTGTCGGAGGGCGGGAACATCCAGATACCATGGAACCAGTCTCGTCCTAACAAATTTTTGTCTGCCCCACCCGAGAAGGAGTTCCTGACTAAAGGCGTGGCTGTAGATGCCATGGTGGTGGCATCTGCTACACAACAGGACGTGGCAGAGGCTTCAACGTCTGTCCATCCTCCTAATAAGGAGTCTAGGAGCATGGACCGTGGGAGCGCACCCTGACTTCAGCGGCCTTTACTTTAAGGTCCCTGAATTATTTGGCACATTTTACCAGGCTACAGAGGGATCTGGTCAAGGAGCTGTCAGATTCCCTCTCGGGTAACCTACCTGAGCAGCTAGCCCAGTCGGTTAGCTCTCAGTTGGCTATCCTTACTTCAATTTCTAACTCGTCCATGAGGCTCATTTCATATGTGGGCACAGGCGTGGCTCTACGGAAACAAGCCTGGCTCCGTTTGTGTCATTTTGCGGAGGCCTTCAAGTCTTCCTTCGCCAACGCTCCCTTTGATGGGTCCTCTTTGTTTGGACCTAAGGTTAAAGACACTCTTACCCGCTGTGAGCAAGAGGGAAAAACTTTATCTGCCGTAGGTGCACGTTATTCCACTCCCTTTCGGCCTTATCCCAAGGCTAAAGGAGGAGGGAAGATGTGGTTCCGTAAATCACGTAAATTTTTTCCTCAACAGCAGGAAGATTCCCTTCCAGAGGCAGAGAACGGGAAATTTTTCTGGGAGACGCCATCCCAGAGGTCCTTTTGTGGCTCTTCAGCCTCCCACACTTCATGAGGGATTGCCCGGCTGTGCTGCTCGAGCCAGTCGGGTGCTTTTGCCAAGCACCTAAAAGCCTGGGAGTCTATCACTCAGGACAGATGGGTGGGAGGTTACACCATTCCCTTCACACACTCACCCCCACCGTCCAAAAATCCCGGACCCACCACCCAGTCAAGGAAATTGCAGCCGCAGGCGTTAAAGCTGCTAGAAAGGAGTCATCCAACCGGTCCCCACAGACCAGATCGGATCCGGAAATTACTCAAGGTTCTTTTAGTGCCAAAAGACAGGGGACCTGAGACCAATATTGGATCTCAGCAGACTAAACCAAAATCCAAATTCTGAATGGTCACGTTACAATCCATTCTCCCATTGTTGGAGAAGGATGTTTGGATGTGCTCCATAGATCTCATATTATCACATACCGATACATCGGGCGTCCAGGAAGTATCTGCGCTTCAGCTTGGGAGACAGTCATTTCCAATTTTGTGCACTGCCCTTTGGTCTCACCACAGCCCCCAGGGTGTTCACCAAGTGTTTGGCAGTAGTGACTGCTCACCTGAGGAGTCTTGGATTCCAAGTGTTTCCCTATCTGGACGACTGGCTCCTGACTGCCACCACCAGGCATCTACTAATGGACAACCTCAAAGCCACCTTTTCCCTGAGTGCTACCCTGGGAATTACATTCAATTGGTCAAAGTCTGTCTTGCTGCCCTCTCAGCGCATAAGGTTCATAGGAACAGAGATAGACTCAAAATTGATGCGCATCTTTCTTCCTACCGAAAGGATTCTAACTTTACAAGGTCAAGTTCAAGCCCTGCTTTCAAGATCCAAACCCCCAGCCAGGATGGTCCTGCAACTTTTAGGTTCAATGTCTGCCACGGTTCTCCTAGTTCCTCTGGCAAGATTGCACATGAGGATTCTTCAGTGGCTATTATCGACTCAATGGTCCTTTCAGAATCTTCCCCTCAATCACCCCATTATGATTACAGAACGGGACCTCCGCTGGTGGCTTCACCCGTCCAATCTGAATCAGGGAAGACCTTTGTTATCCCTCCGGTGGCCATCCTGACGACGGATGCCTCCCAGACAGGGTGGGGGGGCATTGTCTGGGCAGGTTAGTTCAGGGTTCCTGGCTTCCAGACGAGACCTTTCTCCACATCAATGTGTTGGAGATGAGGGCTGTACTTCTGTCCCTACAGGCTCTCCACAAGTTTCTCCCTCAAGGCATTATCGCTATCCACACAGACAACATGTCGGTGGTCTGGTATCTAAACAAACAAGGAGGGACCAGATCTTACCCCCTTTGCAGAGAGGCCATGAGGGTGTGGGAATGGGCTGTAGCTAGCAACCGCTTCTTGGTAGCGACCCACATTCCAGGAAATCCAATATATTGGCAGACAGATTAAGCAGGACAATTGTCTCTCCTCACGAGTGGTCCCTGAACAAACAGTAGCAGCTCAGGTTTTCAGAAGATGGGGACCTGTTTGCAACACCACAAAACACAAAGTGCAAAAGGTTCTTCTCCTTGACTCCACATCAGGGGAGGCAGCTATGGATGCTCTAGCACAACCTTGGCCAACAGGGCTACTTTATGCTTTCCTCCGGTTCCACTTCTCCCAAAGTCATTCAGAAAGCTTCTCAATTGGGGTCCACAATGATACTAATTGCTCTGGCCTCGTCAGGTATGGTTCCCTACCTGAAGAAACATCGGTGTGGACGATCCTTGGTTTTGGATCTAACCCGGATCTGCTAATTCATCAGTCGGGACGACAACACCAGTCCTTGAAGTTGACAGCTTGGCTCCTCCACTTCCGACGTTAGTCAGAAATCACACCTTAGACCCGAAGTTATTCACATTTTATCTTCGCCCACAAACCCACCACTAAGAAATTGTACCTCAGTAAGTGGAAGAGGTTTGCTATCTGCTCAACTCAGGGCTTAGACCCTATCACTGCCCGATTCCAGAGGTTTTGAAATTTTTAACATCCTTGTTTAATCAAGGATCTTCAGTCTCTACTATTAAAGTCCAGCTTGCAGCTATCTCTAAATTTCAATTCATGGGTCCACCGTTGATGAGCAGCAGATTATGCAAAACTTTCATTAAAGGTGCGGGCTGTTAAGACCCCAGTTTTTCATCCTGCACCTCCGTGGGATCTTGATTTGGTGCTTCGTGCATTAACATCTTCCCCTTCGAACCGGCTGCTACATGTGAGTTAAAATATCTGTCTTGGAAAACTGCCTTCTTAGTTGCAATTACCTCTGCAAGAAGGGTTTCAGAGCTTCAAGCCCTATCTATCAAACCACCGTACTTGATTTTTCACAAGGATAGAGTATCACTTAGGCCTAACCCATCTTTTGTCCCAAAGGTTTGTTCTAATCTCTGTCTCCAACAATCTCTAGAGCTACCAGTTTTCTTTCCAAAATTCTCCATAAGCAGAGTACTCTCCATAAATTGGATGTTCACAGGCAATTGCGCTTCTATCTAGACAGGACTCAGCAAATTCAGAATCAGACCAGTTGTTTGTGTCCTTTTCAGACAATAAATTGGGTAAAACCATCACAAAAGCTACTATCTCCAAATGGATTAGAGATTGTATAACTCAGGCTTATTCCTCTTCAAATAAGCAACTTACAACATCTGTCAAAGCTCACTCTACTAGAGCTATGGCTACCTCTATTGCATTTCATTCCAAGCTCGCTATTTCTGAGATTTGTGCTTACTTGGTCCAACCCGCACACTTTCATTTCCCACTATAAATTGGATGTGGCATCTAAAGGGCGAGCATCATTTGGTTCCACGGTACTCAGGAGTGTTTTCCAGTGAGCCACCCAGGATTCAGGTGCTAGGGACGCTGTCCCATCAGTCAGAAAGATAGGATCACATAACATCATTTAGTTATGTACTCACCATAACTTCAGATGTTTGGGATCCATCTCGCCCACCTTCCCTATACCCACCCTCCTTCCCGGCCTTGGAGATCAGAAGAGATTGAACGGTTTTGAGTTCTACTGTTTTATCTTGTTTCATCTGACGATGTTATATAAGCAGTGCGTGCATGTGTGCATGTATGCGGACAAACTAGATCTGGGGGACTGGTAGTGGTGCATCCTGGGATATAGTAAGCTCAGCCAATAAGAGACTTCGCTCTTTGGCATAAACCCATCAGTCAGAATGTAGGCGAGATGGATCCCAAACATCTGAAGTTATGGTGAGTACATAACTAAAAGTTATAAATTTCTAACTCTAATAGTGTTTGCTAATATTAGGAATGAAGTAAATTAATAGATATATACTGAAAAATATTCAGGAATCCATCTTGTTATGAAATCATGTTTGAAAGTAAATGCATGCAATAACATTTTTCCTTTTCTGTACTCCTCACCCTTCACAAGGGCATCCATGAGTATGAAACAAATTAAACTATAAGTGTTTGCAGTATCTCACAGAGATATTTAAGAGGAGACCTTATACAGATCTATAAGGTGTTTAGAGACAACTACATCTGGGAATGTTTGAGGTTATCAAATCATTGTAGACAAGCATCAGAAAACCTAAGTAAGAGATTAATCTCTACAGGAATGAGAAATGTACTAATTGGTTGGTTACCAAATCATATTAAAGCAAGCACTAGTTTAGATCTAATTTTAAGACCAGTTTTATGGGGATGACTGTTTAAGTATATTGTCTGGCTAGAAAGGCATTATTGTCCATGCCTGAAATATCTATATGTATATGTATATATAAAAACAGCTTCTGATCCTTTTATGCATGTTTGGATATCTAAAATGTAGAAGCTAAAATGCGATATTAGATCTTTATTACAGATGATCGCTATGAATAGTCATATGGTTTAATCATTTGATCGCAAATATTTAAAACCTTGAGATGTCACTAGTCAAAAGAGAGGCATATGCAGTTTACAAAATGCAAAGAAGGGCATATATTTTTCTAGGAGGCTAAGCACCTCTGCATGCCTGATGTAGGGGCACTCCAACTCTGACACTGCACAAATTCAGAAAAGATGGAGAACGTGAGGGAAAAATGGCATTTACATTCTTGCTTTTCTGCTAGTGAAGTCACCATGATAGGATTCCTGCAATCTTTTATTTTTCAATGATCTGAGCATCGATTAACTATCCGGTGACAAATAATAATACTCTCTTATACTTCAGTCAAATCAAAACCAGAATTGAGTTCTTTCTGGGGCTTTGACTCAAATAAGTAGAGAAACAAAACTGAGACAATCTACAACTTTACTTTTACTAGCAATACTGAAAATGTCAGAGGCTTAAAGTATCACGCAGACAGACTGCATAAGCTGATTTTTATTCTCATGTGATTATGAGAATAAAGAAGAACTTGAATGTTTTAAAGGCTAAAACTGATACTCTAATGTTTGAATATCAAATGGGATAATAAATATAGCACTTAAACTCATAAGAGCACTTAAAAGGGATATTATACCATGACCCCCCCCATTAATATTCCAAAACGTGCACGCTGATTGGCCAGCGTGCACGTTGTAAATTGACTTATACTAATGGAAAAAGGTCCAGTCGCCCGGACTTTTTCCATTAGTATAAGCCTCTTTTAAAACACTGTCTTGCTATGTTAAAAGAGTTTAACATAGCGACACAGGTTTAAAAAAAGCAACAGAGATCTCCGTTGCTTATTTTAAAGCTGTCTCGCTATGTTAAACCCATTTAACATAGCGAGACAGGTTTAAAAAAAAAAAAGCAATGGAGAAAGCAAGATCTCCATTGCTTTTTACGGTTTCGCTATGTTAAATGGGTTTAACATAGTGAGACAGCTTTAAAATAAGCAACGGACATCTCTGTTGCTTATTTTAAAGCTGTCTTGCTATGTTAAACCCATTTAACATAGCTTAACAAAAAGCAACAGCGATCTTGCTTTCTTCATTGCTTTGGCCACAACTCTGATGTACTGCGAGGCATGCAGTACATCAGAACTCATGATACCAGACAGCTGCGGAAGCACAGCAAAGAGGCATTATACAATGCCATTATTTAAGAAAAGTAATTATTTCTTTTCTTAAATAATGCCATAGTATAATAGCAATAACCTACTTCTGGGTGTGGGTAATGCGGGATTTACACACGGTTGTCTTTGTTTGGTCCCTCGGACTTTGCCCTCGGGACCAAACCACGCCAACCATGGGTAAATCCCACATTACCCACACCCAGGCGTGGGTTATTGCTATAATATATCTTCTTCATGGCTGACAGAAAGGGTGGTCAAAATCTTGAATAGAATGAATAGGGAAATCTAACTGAATGACATCTAGAAAACTTTAACATCAGAAATGATGGATAATATGGAGACATTTTTCCATTAATGTGGTAGTCAGGCATTCAGATCACATCCTTACCTGTAAATATGGTTTGATTACATAACAGTCCTTTGAAAGAGAATCTTATGCAGCAATAACAACAGGTATTTATTTCCTTTGTTGCCTACATTAAACAAATAAAATAGCTTCATTTGAAAGTCTTAATCTTTTGGATATGTTTATTGGTTACCATTTGAATTTCTCACTCAAAGGAGTAAAGATGGCACAGTGCAAATCTGTGTTTATGTATACTGGCATATGGAACTAATGTATGGGGCACTTCAGTTGACAGATCACCATTGTCTTCTGCCATGTGGGCAGCAGTATTACTCTAGAACCATGAAAGAGAGACAAAGTTGTGGAGACAGATAATTTGTTACACTGCTCTAGAACTGTTTTTATCTGCTTTTCTGTTTGTCACTCTAAAGGACCTTCTGTCATGGCGATTACCATCACATTATGGTATATTTCACTGCCTTACATTGAAGCTGGAGGAAATTGTTATGAACAAATTAATACTGTGTGTTGAAACTGCTTGTTAGATACACAAATGCAAACTGACTGCAAAAATAGGTCATGAATAAGTGTTCATCAGGCACACTAAGTACAATAGTGTGCTTTTTAACTTTTTTCTTTTATGCAGTTCTTACTAAATAGATTGAGTCATGATCTTTCAGCAAAGACTCCTTTTCTGAGATCTGTAATTTGTATTTTTAAATACAGGGTCAACTGCTTAGAAAACTTAGAACTGCTGAAAAGATGTACCCTCTAAAACATACATTATCCATGCAGGGAGTGGGTGGAGTTTTTACTCTTGGGGAGGAGGGGCATATTTTGAGAAGTGGTGCAATTTAGACAACAATTCTAAGCAAACTAACTAAACACCTGAAGTAGACCTACAAATAAATATATAATAATATAATACAAAATGTGCATTTTTTGAATTATATCATATTTTAGTAGTATCACTCCTGTTGTTTTTGCATTTTGTAGGTGCAGAGCTGTAACAATCTGTAAACATGATGATGCCTTTCTCAGTTTACTTGCTGCTGGTCAATGCTCAGTCAGACAAACAAACCAACAAGTTAGCAAAACTGACTCTACAACCATCTTTAGTCCAAAGCCTTTTACCTGTATTATATGTTTATCAGTATTTACTTCTGAGATATATCATTCTTTCCTTTTAAAGGTATTCTGGTTGGGGCCCATGATGGGAGGACTGCTGGGTGCAGGTGTTCATGACATCATATTAGTACCGCGATGGAACAGCTTTGCTGATTGGTTTAAAATGCTGAAGATGGGATTTCTGAGTTGTCACAACCTAAACTCAAGCGCAAAGCCTGTCATACAAGAAACAGGATTAAAAGAAACTTCACAAAAGTGATCACCTTTCCTATTCTGTTGTTCTGTTCTGTAAATCTTTAATATCTGACTGCATCTGAGAAGGAAAACAGAAGAGAGACAAAGTGTTTAATGTACATGCTTTAAAACAACAATGCTAAAGAACCTGTTTTAGTAGTGTTAAGAGAGTGTCTTTGAAACCTACTAATGTAATATGTGGAACACAAAAACACACACACACACACACACACACACACACACACACACACACACACACACATACATACATATATATAAATATATATATAGATTGATAAAGAGAAAGAGAGATAGATATAGATATACATATATAGATACAGATATAGATATGAGTCTGTGTGTATATGTATATATGTATACATGCATTTGTGTGTATCTGTAATATTGTTCTCTACTTTTTGAGTAGACACAGGAATACATACACATGCACACAAACACACACATCCACACATACATGCATGCATGCACTCACAAAAACACATGCAATAACTATGACTGTAAAATAAATATACAACGATAGATACTGAAAGAGAGACAGATAGAGAGACAAATGAGAGACAGAGATACCTAGACACATACAAGCACAATTGTTTTTCATTAAATTTTATGATGCTTTAATCTGAATATGTAGCTACGAAATAGAATTTTGTATTTAGGAATACAATGATGTTGTGTATGTTAAAAACAGAACCTGCTCTTTGTGAACAGTTTTTAGTAGCATGGCAAATAGTCCAAAACTTCACTTATTAAAGACATGGTAAAACTTATGATTTATTCATTTTGCCATTTTTATGTATGGGATTGTCTGCAATAATATATAATTTAACTGCAAATCCATAAAATCAAATGACATATTCAGTAATGTAAATAAATTCAGCCTTAAGGTCTGCATGTTATTAATGACAGTGGGTTGAATGCATTTCAGCATTTAAAACTGCAACAAGTCAATTTCAGAAGTACTATATACTTTCTCACCATAGCTTCTGACTAACTTTTTGAAAGGATCATTCTTCACTAACTTTATTAATTAATTTATTTTACATTTGTTGACCGAGATCATCCAACTGCACTAGAGGCCCAGGGAGAAAAGCTCCACAAGCCATACAACAGAAATAAACAATAAAAATTAACAAAAATGATGCAAAAAGTTATTACAATGGTGTAAATAAGAAAACTATACAATTTTGACAATTGAGCAAGATGAACATGAGTTATAGTTTACTATTGTAGTTAATATGCATCATCCTATAATGGATGACAGAGAAGGGAGTTGCAAATTTTAATAAAAGATTAAAGAGGTTGCTGACATGCTAAAGATGCCAGATGACAGGAGAGGTAAAAAAGAAGGCTGGGAAGAGCTAAGTGGAAAATGGAGTAGTAGACGGTGAAGCAGAGACGATGCTGTAGGCTGATTAAGCACAGCCTGGGAATAGTAAGGAGGTTTATAAGGGGTGAGAGCAGTGACAGGACCAGTGACTGTTTATGTATTCCTTGGTAGCTGCTTTGAACTGCTTAAGCTGATTGAAGGACCGAATTTCTAATGGCAACTTGTTCCAATACATTGCAGGATAGTAGGTGCAAAGGTTGCATCTCATTTTGGTGTTATATTTATACATAAGTAAGAGGTAATGGTCTGAACTGCATAAAGATCTAGTGGGAGTATTTTGAGAGATAAGAGGAGATAAGCTGGGGCAATAGGCAGGCTGGTAATGAAGGGAGTGAATAATTTGGAGCTTAGAGAGGAGAATTTGATGAGGTAATTCTAGCCAGTTTAGATGTTTTAGTAAGGTCTATATTACATCATCAAACTCACAGTAGTCCGAATGATGTAATATAGAACCATGATGTTTGAAATCCAATAACTACGAAAACACAGAACAGCGAATTTTTCCAAGGGAAAAAAAAATTGCTTTTCCGTTACAAAAAAAAAAACACTGCACTTAAACTGAAACTAATGTGGGGGCTTTGGTCCCCACACCCCCCAACGTGGGGGGATGTGCCCCCATACAACCCCTACTTCAATATACCAACTCTGAGATCGCACCGTAGGGGAGGAAATAGCAAATCCCCAAAAATGGGCCACAGATTTTTTTCCCTGGGAAAAAAATCCGTGTGCCGTGGGTTCGCTATTTTCATAGTTCGAACATTTGAGTTCGATATTACAATGTTCGGACTCCTGTGAGTTTGATGTTGTAATATAGACTTGTTTTAGTGAGAGACAGTGATGTGACTTGTATTCTTGGTGTGCTGCAAATCTGGCTTCTTTGTTGTAGGTTGATTCTAGTTTAGTAAGGAGAAGAGGAGTTGAGATTTGTGAGGACTTGAGAGCTGTACAGTAGGCTGGGTAGGAGGTAGGCATTAGAAAGTGTTACTTTTGCTTTATGTTTATTTCTATATAGGAGGCCGAGTTTTTGATGAGTCTTTCTGGATACAGTTGTTAACATTAAGTCAAACTTAAGCTGATCATCTATAATTACACCTAAGAGTTTTTTGCTTGATTCAACTTCAGTAGAAGTGTTATTAAGGGAATGTATAGAGAAAGTGTGTTTCGGGTGACTGACATTCTTAGGTAAGAAAAGTAGGAATTTTGTTTTTTTTTTTTTTTGGGTTCAGAATTAGCATATTATTAGAGAGCCAGGTTTCAACTATGTTAAAGGATGTCTGAGTGGTAGAGATGAGTTCAGAGGGGGTGTCAGCGATGATGAAGACCGTGGAGTCATCTGCATATTGTATCAGGGATGACTGGGGGCAGGAAGTATACAGTAGGTTTGTAAAGATGGTAAAGAGTAACTGACCAAGAATAGAGGCTTGGGGAACAGCCATTTTCACAGGAAGAGAAGGGGAGAGAGCAGAGAGCCACCTCACGGATTGCAGTCGATCAGTGAGATAGCTGAAAGACCAGGCAACAGTAGCAGTGGAAAAGTTAACATTAGTTAGTTTAGTCAATATTAAAAAGTGATATACAGTGTCAAAGGCTTTTGATCAGTCTAAGAAAAGGCAGGAGACTAGTTTGTTGTTATCTCTAGGTAGTGAGATGGTGTTAAGGAAGGATGTAAGGACAGTGGTAGCACTATGTTTAGGGTGAAAGCTATGTTGTGTAGGTGTAAGCAGATTTTCCTGTAGTAAGTATTGTGTGACTTGCTTATGTATGCATTTCTCCAAGACTTTTGAGAGTGGGGATAAGATAGCAATGGGTCTAAAGCTAGTGATTTTAGTGGAGTTACCTCCTTTATGTATTTGTATTGTGTAGAATTCTTTCCAGATAGAAGTCACCTTTGGCTCAGAGATACAGCGATTTATCAGGATGGAAACTAGGAGAGCAAGTAAGTCAGCTGCTAACTGGAGGAAACTGGAAGGGATATTGTCAGCAGATGTGGAACATGATTTAAGCTTGGAGAGCAGAGACTTATTGTAGCTAGTAGGGACAGATGTGAGGGGGAAAAAAGTATTAGAAGAGTTGAGAGCAGGACGGGGTTCAGAGGAGTTAATAGTCTGGTTGTTTCCAGAGTTTGTAGTGTTAGTAGAAGAGGGGTCAGAGGTAAACATTTTAGATATAGATTCAATAAAATAGTTGTTAAAGATGGCAGCAGTTTCAGTGTGTCTTGTTGGGGCAGGGATTGGGAGAAGAAGGATTCCCTGGATACAGTATTTGGTTAATTGAATTCCAGAATTTTTTGGGATTAGATCTTTGAGCAGGAGGTGGGCTATAATAGAATTCCTTTTTATCTTTAATAATGTGTTTCTTTGCCAAATTTCTAAGTTCCTTATACTTTTGCAAGTTGGGGGGAGCTTAGTTTTTACTCATTTTTTCCACATCCTCTCTCTGGATTTCATTAGGGTGTGAGTAGCATTTGTTAGCCATAGGGATATGTGTGACTTTATATGGACTGTTCGGAGAAGAGCAATTATATGGACTGTTTGGAGAGGAGCAAGGCTGTTGATAATATTAAGAAAGGTAGCACTGAAGGATTGAACTACTTCATCAAGAGGGAGTTGGGTTAGATATGTCCAATTAATTCTAGAAAGCAGAGATTTAAAAATGACACAGCAGAAATTAGTTTGCAGCAGGTTATATATCTATGTGGTCTGGTGAAGTGAGGAGTAAATCTAAGAACTTTTACTCAGGAGTGGTTATTTAGGGGGTTGAGTAGGGTTTCAGGGTCATGATATTTGCAGGGATCATAAACTAGTATCCAGTCTATGAGTGCTAGAGTTGTTTGAATTATTGATATAGGTTGGTTCAGAGATGAGTTGAGTAAACCCATGAAAGTTAATGCATAAGGTACAGTTAGGGGAGCAGAGCGTTATCCAGTTAATATTTACATCTCTAAGGAGGATGGTTTAATTTGGAAAGTGTTGAAGGATATTATAACCAGGAGGGAGTATTTGTTTGTCAGGGTTTTGAGATTTTAGCCAGGTTTCATTTAGGGCAATTAAATCAGGATTGTGGTTTATTAATCCAGGCATGGCATTTACTAACTTTGTTTAGGACACTTGTGATGTTCATAGAGTCAAGAGATATTTTTATTAGGAAGTGTAGGATGTGCCATGTTACGAGTGGTAGCATTATTGATAGGAAAGTGAGA
This sequence comes from Protopterus annectens, assembly GCF_019279795.1. Taxonomy (NCBI): domain Eukaryota; kingdom Metazoa; phylum Chordata; order Ceratodontiformes; family Protopteridae; genus Protopterus; species Protopterus annectens. The sequence continues at coordinate 1,080,264,094 of NC_056747.1, read as the reverse complement.
GATGGGACCAGGATTAGGATGAATGTCACCTGATAAAAGTAGGGCATGTGGCAGGTTGTAGAGCTTGTATTTGTATAGGCTATTGTAGAGGTGTCTAGTTTTGTCTTTGGAATACAAGGTGTGAGAAGGAGGAATTTTGATTTTGGGTAGAGGAGTATGCAAAGGGAATATAGATGAGTAGATAGTAAAAGACTGCTGTGGGGATGAAAAATCGTTTGCATAACTAATTGTGGGATCTTTATGTGCTGGAGTTAGGTGGCAGCTATAGGAGGTAGGAAAAATAAGGGAGGCAGGTAGAGAACAGTGTAGGTTATGAGAGTCATATTTGAGTAGAGAGTAAAAATGTGATGGTGTAGAGTAGTCTGAGATAGGGTATAAGGTGGGTGTTAATATTAGAAATTATCTGGTTGTCATAGGTGCAACGGTAGCATTGGTGCCTCACAGCAAGAGGTTCTCCCATTCGATTCTTGGCTGGAGTGCGGGGAGTGCCTTCTGTGTGGAGTCTGCATGTCCTCCCCGTGGTTGGGTGGGTGTTCAAAAGACATGCGTAAATGGGCGTGCCTTCATTGAAGGTTGAACGTCGAACTGGCACCTCAGCATTCGTGAAAATCTACTGCCAATCATTAGCGGACCGGAGTTCCACTGTGGCGACCCCTAACCGGGAAAAGCCAAAAGACAACAACAACATCTGGTTGCCATATCTTTCCTGGCTTCAGTGCTACCAATATCAAACAAAGCATATATGTTCATGAAAAAAGGTAAGCTTAGGTATATAAACAATATGTTACTGTTGTGAAATTTTAAGGCATCCATCCATTTGTATAACACTTTTTTTTTCTCAATAAATGTTTTATTAAATATATATAACAAGACAATTAGGAGTTTTGTACATGAAAAGTAGGTATAAATAAACATATTTCAACTCATAGATGAGAAAACAATCCTTCAGGAGATTTAACATATTATTATGTAATAAAATAATACTAAATATGTACACTATATACAAGTTAGGCATCCTGGAAGAAGAAAAAAAAAAAAAAAAAAAAAAAATTTTTGGACATTAACTATTTATTATATTTAAGACTTTTTCTAAAACTAACTTTTTGAATGATTTTTTTTTTTGGACTTCTAACTAAGTGCCTTTGAGCATCAATATATGAAAAAGCCATTTTCTGAAAAGTAACCCAATTTAGTTTGGTTTGATCAAGCCAATTTTGTATTATGTAAAGTTTTAATAGTGAGCAAATAAAGATGATAACGTGAATATCTGATTTTGAAAGATGAATTAATGGAATATGAAGAATAGCAAATTCCCAAGTCAATGTAGACTTTTGGTACCCCATTTTCTGCAATCTGACTTTCAAAGAGGTCCATAATCTGTGAGAAAAATGACAATACCATAAGATGTGTAGAAGATCTGCTTGGGGGTGAGAACAACATGAACATGATGGGGATTTACTTGGGTTAAATTTATTTAATTTGTATGGGGTATAGTAGGCGTCGTTATTAATCATTAATTGTGTGTATGATAATTTTTGAAAGGGATAAATTCCTTTGTATATCTAATGGCCAAAAGTTTCTGAAACTCTGACAATTGGGAGTTATAACTTAACCAAACATTTAATAAAAGACAATTGTGGTCCATCATTAAGCTATTTATCAACTTATAGGAGTTTGAGAGCATTTTATCTGATGAGGAAAGTATTCTGATAATCGTGTTGAGGTTTTTCATTTGTAGTTCTATGGGGTCTATACATAAAAACTTGTTTTTAATTATTAGTCTTAGTTGACTAAGGATTGGTGAATAGTTCCAATTTACTTTCAAAATCTTACGCCAATCAGGTAAGGATAAGTCAAGATATTTCAAAACATCTCCAACTTTTAATTTTTTTATTAGAGGATTCTTCTTCTTTCAGCTTTTCCCGGTTAGGGGTCGCCACAGCGGATCACCTTGTCCGCACATTGAATGGCAGTGGAGTTTTACGGTGTCGAGTTGCCAGCCCGGCGCCCAACCTTCCACAGAAATCACACTCACACACACATAGGGCCAATTTAGAGTGTCCAATCCACCTGCAGCATGTCTTTGGGATGTGGGAGGAAACCGGAGCACCCGGAGGAAACCCACGCGACCGCAGGGAGGACATGCAGACTCCGCACAGAAGGCACCCCAGCCGAGGATCGAACCGGAGAACAAATTTTTTATTAGAGGATAATTTGTTAAATTAAAAGGTTTGTTGTCTATCATTATATTTGGGTTTAAATGAATTGGTTGGATAAGGTGAGAAATCTTTTCTAGATTACATAGTTTGAGTAAGGTTTGGAAAGCTTTAATCTTTTGTTTAATTACAGTAGACATATTTTTAGTAAATAAACTATCCAAAGAGATAAAAGGAATAGCTTCTGGATTTATATTTTTTGAAATGATGTAATTGTACCATAATTTTATCCATAAAGAATGATTTGTATAAGAAATATTCTTGAAATTAGATATGGTGAGAAGTTTGTTAGATGAGACAATCAAATAATAGAGATATAGATTAGGAAGGCCTAAACCACCCTTGTCCTTAGAAATTGACAATCTGGAATAGGAAATTCTAACAGATTTAGGGAACCATAAAAATTTTGCCAAAGCTTTATTTACAGACTCAAAGAAAGATTTTGGAATTATCTGATCAGACGATGAGAACTGGTAAAGGAATTTAGGCAGAATGTTCATTTTAATTATGGCCGCCTTTGATAAAAGTGAAAGGTTTAGATGTTTCCATCTGTCCATATCAGATAATATTGAGTTCCATACTTTATTGATGTTATTTTGAAAAGAGGATTCATTATTGTGTTCTAAATTGATACCTAAATATTTTATACTATAAGTAAACTGAAAATGATGATCTGAAAACAAAAATGATTTATGTACTAAGTGATTTAAAGGAAAAATATGAGTTTTAGAGGAATTTAAAAGATAATTCGAAACCGAAGAGAAGTAATCAATGGAGTTTGTTATTTTTCTATAATCAGATAATGGAGTTTGGAAGTAAATAACTAGATCATCAGCGAAAGCTGAAAAATGAATTTTGGTATTAAGAATTCTAGGGACATTATGAAAAGTATTTTGAATAATATACAACAACAAAGGTTCTAAATAAATGTTAAAAAGAAAGGGAGACAATGGACAACCCTGTCTTGTTCCTCTAGTAATCTTTATAGGAGAAGAAAATTGACCATTAATGTAAAGTCTAGTAAACATATCTTTATATAATACTTTTAAAAAGTTTATAAAGAATAAAGGAATATTGAAACAAGACATAGTTTGAAAGAGAAAGTTCCAACAGACTCTGTCAAGGCATTTGATGCATCAATGATCAGAGCATATATAGGGTTTGAATCTTTTTTAATAAGATGAATGATAGACTCTAAGGACAAAGTATTATCCCAAGCATGTCTGTGGGACATAAAACCTGATTGATCTTGGGAAATAATTGAGGGTAAAATCCGTTTCAATCTATTAGCCAAAATAGATGATAAAATCTTAATATATACGTTTATTAAAGAAATGGGTCTATAATTTACTGGGTCAGATTTTTCTTTATTATTTTTTAGAATTAGGATAGTTTTAGATGTATTCCAATGAATATCTGAGATATCGTTAACTCTTATATGATTATATACTTTGAGAAGAAAGGGAAGAATTACCAATTTGAAAGTTTTTAAAAATTCTGGAATGAAACCATCTGGACCAGGAAATTTACCCAATTTAAGATTATCAATTGAATCCGAGATTTCTTGTAACGATATAGGAGCAGAAAGTAAACTTTGTTGGCTATCGTTTAATTTAGGGAAATGTAGAGAATTTAAAAAGATTTTTAAGTGATTATCATTAACAAAATTAGAAGAACCTGAATATAAATCAGTATAGAGAGAAGTGAATAGCTGAATAATCTCTTCATCCGTGTTATATAATTTATTTTTATAAGATAAAGATGAGATTTTCGGTCTGTCAAAATTAATTTTAATAATTCTCGCTAATAATTTAGAAGGAACCTGGGCCCATTCTGAATATGAAGCAAGTAACTTTTGTTCAGCTAAAGAGAGATTATTTTGGTGAAGCAAAATTAAATCTTTCTGACAATTGAGAATTTGTTTTTCTATAGTAGGGTCATGGTTCAGTCTAAGATGATTTTCCAGGGAAAGAATTCTAGATTTTAAGAACTCCTCTTTCTTAAAGTATTGTTTTTTGAAAAAGGCCACTTTACTGATAAATAATCCTCTTAATCTCACTTTACATGCCGCCCATTGTATGTCATAAGGAATGTCTGATGACCCCAGGTTATTCTCCATTTCCTGTAAGATTTCTGAACATTGTTTACAAATATCTTCATTTAGTAGTAAATTATTATTTAAAGACCACTTATTAAAGTTGATTTTATTTTTAATATTAGTATTTATGTTTAATTTTAGTGAGATTCTTGAATGGTCCGAAAAGAATCTAGGTTCAATGTTAAAATCCAAAATATATTTTGAGATATAATCAGAAATTAGAAAGAAATCCAATCTGGACCACGAACAATAACACTTAGAGTAATAGGTATAGATATCATTCTTATTTAAGATTTTAACAGTATGAAGTGGATCAATTAAATTATATTCCATCATCAAATCATTAAGGGCCATAGTAGATTGATAATTATAAGAAACAGTGGAACGAGATCGATCAATTACTGGATTTATTACTGCGTTCAAGTCACCACCCACTATAATATGGTGGTCTTTATAGGATGTGAGAATATTATACATTTTTAAAATGAACAAATGTTGTAAATTACATGGGCCATATATGTTTAAGACTAAAAGAGGTTTGTCATGACCAGTGATAGAAGTGGTAAATAAGCACCATCTCCCCTCATTATCAAATTTCTCATCAATAATGTTCCCCATGAATTTTTGTTTAATGATTATAGCTACTCCTCTGGAATTAGATGAGTCACCTGAAGCTACTATCTTTTTGATCCATTTTTTATTCCTCTCTTTATTCCAATCAAGACGAGGAATATGGGTCTCTTGAATAAAACAAATATTTGCCTGTGACTTAAAAATCAAATGAAATAATAATGACTTTTTCGCTTTGCCTTGAATACCTCTAACATTCCAAGAATCCAATATTATATCAACTGGCATATTCAAGGCATACAACCATTATTGATGCTATAAAGGTGAACTCAAAGTAAAAATCCAAAATTACTCTAAAAAAGAAAAAAAAGAAAGAGCAGCATTTGAATATGCAATCAGGTCAACAAATATCATTTGCTGAAAAAAAAGAAAAAAAAATTTTTCAAGAGCAATAAAATGTATGTTAATATCCTTTATCCTAACCCTAGTGCCTACCCACCAATCACCCTGTGATAAAGGAAGATCAGAAGTGTATAAGATAGAAGTTGTAATTATAGATAATAATAACATCAGATTAATATAAAAATTGCTCAAAGGAAGCCTAACACAAATTAAAACCAGAGTTAAACTATTAAAACTATATACAAGACTAACTAAATTTAAGATGTCCAACATACTCAATCCCTACTTGAAATACTAAGCTAAAAGCTCCTATTATTAAGTAAAAATATATAGTAATTAAATGCATTTCCTCAAGTATTTCAAAGAAAAAAATAGAACAAATTATGATTAACAAAAACAATACGGCATAACAAGTATTACAATGAAAACAGAACATATGCAAGGTAACGTAAATAAATATTAAGAAACCAATCTAATAACACTATCATATATGTAAACAAAACAGTGAGAAAACTAGTAATAGCTGTATCATATATAAACTGATGTTTTAGATATACATATAAAAAAAGCCATAAACATTGCAAAACAGGTAAGATCATGCACTATCCAGTAAACACACTTTAAAGCATAACAACATTTTTCAGTAGTCAAATAGACAATAAGTGTGATAAAAAACTCAAAAAATTATAGTATGAGCATTTAACTATAGTTCAAATGAAGCATAAACTAACCTCCAAGCGACCATACTCTATAAAACAATTCAATATAGATGAATGGTAACTGTCAAAATAGCAGTAATATAGCATCTGCTCACAATGATTTATTATATATTGAATAGGTTTTGGCGCCATCTAATGTTCAAAGATAAATACAAATAAGAACTATTGGATAGTACCTTAAACTACAGTATATTCACAAGATTAAATGAATACTAATGTATGTTCATATGAATTGAAAGAAATTTTAGAATGCTTATACTATTGGCTCTGTTAAATTGTATAGTTATATTGCCCTTTTAAAATATAAAAGCAATACAGCAAACAGGATGTAAAAACACAGTGCTCATAAATATTCTCATTATAATATCTAAATAGAACAAAAACAAGTAGGCTAAACTCAAAAAATCAAGGAGTTTAAACATAGACAGGTAAGTTTAGCTAATAACATTTAAAGGTACCCATTCCAAGCATTACATTTGTGTAAAGGCTTGCTATAACATAACCACAGACTGCAGTCCCCTCATCATGCTTCTGATAAAATGCATGAATTTCTCAAAAGAACAGGTAAACAGTGTAATAAATGACTGTTTAAACATTATGGTATCTTTCAAGTTAACATGAATAAACATTTTGTAGGAAAACATATGTTCTCTTCTTTGCCCATTTTCTAGTTTAATAATGAATGAAACTAACCTGTTCAGTTGTTTCAAAAGTAAATTCCATCCTAATGAATGAAGGTAACTGCTCGCTTTGGAGCGGGAGAGACATGTGTAGGATCGCTAATTGTAACATGTAAGAAAAACATATTTAAACTTAAAAACAGCCTTCGCTTGTAAGAAGAACACTGAAAATGATAGGAAGTCCTAAAAAAACATTCCTGATGCTGAATACATGCTGAAAACAAGCGCAATTGTGTATGTGAAGCTGTCATGCTTTCACAACAAATGATGACGTCACCATCCATCTCTGAGAGTCTGTAGTGGGTGCGCGATCATGTAGAGCAGCAGCTGAAGCTATGAGCAGAAGATTTTCTCTTGAAAGAGTCTCGAGAGGCGAAGTTTCTCCCTCCATAAATCTTATAACTGACACAGGGGACTGTAATTTAAAAGCTTTAAAAAAAACTAGTATACTGTATTCACATAAAGCGAGGAAATGAAAAAAAAAACATAACTATTTGACTGTTTTTAACTCAGATAGTAAATCTATAAATCTGGAAAGCCTGTCATACCACAATAATATTAAAACTTGCCAGAATTAAATAAAATGTATTCAAAACAAGTTATTGAAGAGGAAAAGGATTAGGTCATAATAGACATGTATATCCTAAATTATAAATATTGTCAGAAAAAATAACACTTTTGAAATCCATTAACAGTAACATATTATGATACAGTGTCAGGAAGCTTTTTAAATGTTTTAAGAAAAATGTCTTTAGCATCTTTGGGATCTGAGCACACAAACCTTTTGTCATTGACTGTAAAAGACAAAGTATTTGGATAGGACATACGAAATCTTATCCCTCTTTTTATCAAGTCAGCACAATAGGGGGCAAGTTTTTGCCTATTTAGTTTAATTTGAGAAGGGAGATCTTGGGAAAAAGATAGTTTGTGAGACTTCCATATGAATTGTTTTTTAGTTTTAGCTGCTTCCAGGATCTGGAAAGTATCCTGAAAGTTTAATAACTTAGTATAAATAATCCTTGGTGTGGAAGAATCTTGCTTTGCACGTAATGCTCTATGTGCTCTCTCTACAATTATAGATTTTGAAGATGCTTCACAGTTTAACAATGTTTCAAAGATATTCTTAGTCACAGATAACAAGTTTTTATTGTCATAAGATTCAGGCAAACCACGAATAATAATGTTATTTCTTCGACTCCTGGCTTCCAAATCCAACAGTTAAGCTTGTATATCAGAAATAATCTTATCTTTAGACTTAAGGTCACTTTCCAATGAATCAGTTTTTATCTCTAAAGCTGAATTTCTGTTTTCAATCATATCCATTCTATCATTTATTTGCTTTAAAGTTTTACTAAAGTCAGCAAATTGTTCTGAGAAGTTTTGGATAGCACTTTGGATAGGCTTTAATGCTACTTTTAGTTCGTCTAAATGGAAATTTGAATCATTTAAGTCTTTATTACTTACTTTAGAAGTTTCAGTAGGTTGTTTAGATGTCCTTAGTCTTTTTGAACTGGAATCTTTTCAGGAGAGAGCATTGAAGAAAATTTGGCCTTTGTAGGCTGAGTCTCCATGGAGTCGGATTTTGTAGCCATGCCCAGAGATGAAGTGCAACTGACAGGATATCAGGATCCAGGAATAGACTGAAGCAGCAGGTGTCCAAGCAGCTGAGAGAACAAAATTGTTCTGAGGTAAAATAAATCCCAGGATAAGAAGTCCAGAGAAAAAAATAATCCAAACGCGTAGAAAAAGATTTATAAAATCTTTTAGTAAAAAAAACTGAGGAAAAAGATTGATATAAAGTTGTAAAAAAGACCAAAAGTTAAATAGCTGTGAGGAGCTCAAAGAGTAGAGACTAAACTAGTCGGCAGCCATCTTGGAATCCATTTGTATAACACTTATGTGGGACACATCATTTTTTTACTGAATTTTATTATGTTTTGCTGGGGTAATTTTTTTTGTGCATCTGTATGTGTAAATGTCACCTTTTTATAAAGTATATCACTTTTTATGTATAGTGCTACTTCTTTTGTTGTTGTTCTGCTGCTTCCAACTCTTAGCACCTGATTCTATGTTTGCTGATCACGTAAAATATGTCTTTTTGTTTTGTTATTGCTGCTCAATTTATTTATCTGTTTTTTCCGCTATTTGATCAGTAAGTTAATTGTTCCTAAATTACTTGGAATTCAGTTTAAGGTACAAAGAAAAATTACCCAGCAGAGAAATTTTTAAAATGTAAATAATAATCAGGATGCAGGTTAATATATTGGTACAACAGGTAATTTACTACTCAAAAAAGTCAGTCATACTTGTTATGATGTCTCAGAGAATCTTCCACAAAATTAAAAAGTGAACATATTTAATCTTTTTTTATTTTAAAGATTCAACCTCAGAGTGCACACCACTATATATTTTATGGCCTTGCTCAGGCTTTTTATCTAGCGTTCTATAAAGGCTATCAGTTTATCAAACTGTGAGTTTCTTTTTACCTTGACCTTATTACCACCATCAGCCTGAGTCAACTCCACCAGTTAAAAGGGGAGTTAGACCATGTTTCAGGTCCCCTAATTCTGACAGTCTTCCCACATTCAAAACTTTTTAGCAGAACATAAGAAGTGGAGCTGACATGAGGGAGGCTGATCCACAGCCTAGATTGGATGATATTCCTCTGATAACCATGGATGTATGACTGGTGGAATCATGGTAGAAAAGAATGCAAATCACCTCGCATGTTTCTCTTGTCCTAGTACACCAGCATGTGCCATATGTCTAAACATGCACCCTGCAAACTCTAGGTCAGTGACGTAATCATCCCACACACACTCCCACCGGGAAAAGTATACAACACAGTTACAGGTCAAAAAAGTCTCCACCTGCAGTGCTCTGATGCTCAAACAGACTAGTAAAACTAATAGATCAAATCATACACGGGGAGTCAGATAAATGAAAAAATAATCTCTGTTATTTCACTCATACCTTTAAACTGCTCCTGATTTTCATGGACATCCCTGATAGTGGCTCAAATTTTATCTCTCGCCCTCTTAATCTCTCCTAAAACCATTGACTTTGGGAGGAAAGGTGGTGAATTACTCTTAATAAATAATGGCAATAATTAAGAGTTACAGACTTCTTTTACTTCAGAAAATGGATATTAATTTGCATTCTCTTATTCTGTCAATGTCTCAAGTTAATAGTACTAATATTTTAAAAGTGTCCCTTTTTGTCCCTGTTTTTTTTCTGGATGTGTCTCTGATTTTGTTGAAATTTGTCCCTAATTGGTTGAGAGCTATGCAAAAATGTTATGACTTTAACCTAACATGGCAGTACTTTTAGATTATTTTTCCAGAGGTTGATGTAATATAATGTGTTTATACAAGATCATCATTTACATAACAAAAGAAGCAGCATTCTATAAGACTAAAATAGCAAATAAAAATAAATACAGCCGACCAAAAGCACCAGTTTAAGACCAGATTAGTTATAAGGCAGAGAAATTAGAGCTTAATAGTTCATAATGAACTGATAAATTAAAGAGTAGATTAGCAGAAAATACATCAATTTAGGCTCTTGAAGGCCAGCCAGTGTGAGGGGGGGGGTTAGTTCAAGGGCTCCTGGCTCAACTAATTTATCACTGAGTCTAAGCTATCCAATAAGCACCTATCCTAAAGCAGGCCAGTCAATCAAAATGTTGGAATAAAATCCACTAAAAGAATACTAAACCAAACAGCCATAATCCCCTGGCCCAAGTACAACACTAAACAACTTAAATAAAAACAGGCGCAATGAAAAAAAACTGCCATGAGCTAACTGTAAAGTTCACATATGTTAATTAAAAACAGAATTAAAAATCCAGAAAGCAGCAGCTAGCAAATAAAACGCATTGCAATTAAAACTGAAACAGATGCGAAGCAATTAAAGTCGATCTGGACCTGAACGATTCTGTTTTTTACAGAGGTATTTGAAATCATATTGACATTCAGTAGTTGTTAAGGTACTAAATCTGATTTTCCATTTACCTGTATGAGTAAGGTGGATAGAAGGCCTAACATGTGCCAACCATAGCCCTAAACCTACCACTTAATATAAAACTACCAAAAACACTTTCCTGGCATTATCATTACAAAAGACAAACGGAACGCACACAACTCCAAACATGCAAAGCAATAAATGGGGAATTTAATGAAGCCTACACAGTCTCGTTTTCCATGCAGGCATTGTGCCACGCTGCTTACATGAGAGTAAGCAGGTTTTAGATTTAATAAACACAACTGAGCAGCACACACATGTATGTCAACACAGAAATAGCCGTGGCATGCAAATCACCTCATAAACAGGTGAATTCCATGCAAATGAGTCAGGTAGAATGCTCCAGCAAGTGGATAGCAGCTGTGCAGACCCTGTGTCAGTGTCCATAGTGTACATGGAAAAAGTCCATGTACAGGAATGTAGACAGATGGACAGAAATGGTATAGCACATGCAGATATGAGTGAAACTATCTACCGTGTGTCTGAAAAAATAAGGGAAATAAGTTAAAATAATACTTTTTTAATAACCTGTGCATGTTTGCGTGGCACGCTGCAGTGCGCAAACATGCCTCATAAAAAAATTTTAAAAATTTTTAAAAATTGGAAAAACAAAAGAAATATTATGTGATATAAATCTATTACAGGTACAGGACCCTGCATGGAGTATCAGCAATGGTGTATTGGTGCTGCTGCTAATGTGGCAGGGCTTTGAACCATTTTGTTTCCAGGATCTGAGCATGGAACACTATGCAAATGAGGTGGAGTTACAGAATAGCATAAATGGGTATTTGTGTCCGCATATCCCCTCCATGTAGACACAGAATCATGTTGGTGTCCACAAAAGAGGTAGCTGACATCAAGGGAGGGTGTGTTCAATAACTTCTAAGCTGATTTGAGCTTAGCTGCACCTGTTTGTGCAGTGTGCTGCCATACTGAGTGTGGAAGTATGGGGGTGTGTACACTAAGTGCTAAGCTCTGTTTACCTACGGAGTGTGTGTTTGCATGGTGCATCGCAGTGCTGAGTGTATCTAAAAGGCAATGACATATTAATTAGGTTAGAACCAAGTTTTAACTTAAACTAGGGCCATTAAATAATGTTAATGATATACTAGGCAGGAGGAATGTATCACTAGTAACCAATCACGCAGTCAGCAACTACAGCAGAGCACCATAAAGTATGCATACACCCTAAAATCTGACTGTTCGCCCATACTCTGCAAAATTGGAGTACAGACGTGGGAATTTTAACTGAAAGAATGCAAGGGGCTGCTGCAGGTCTGCTATATCTGTATGTGCTAGATGCTGAAGTCAGTGCTTCTGCTGCTGACAACAGGCCTAGACAGAGGAGAAGAGTGCTCAGGCCCAGGGTAACCTTCCAGGGGCTACATAAGCTGGAGTTTGTAGAGCACTACAGGGTGGACAGTGACATACTACAAGAACTCACTGAGCTCTGCTGCCCTCAACTCAGACCCCAAGCCAACAGAGGGGAACCCATCCCAGTGGAAACAAAGGCATGTGTAGCTCATAGGATAATAGCCACAGGTACTTTTCAAAGACCAACTCGGGACATAATGGGGGTCTCAAAGGTATCAGCATCCAGGGTACACCACCAGTTCCTGGATGCCATGCTACATCATGCCAGTGAGCATATTTTTCCCCCACCCCTGAGGGAAGGGCCAGCAATATGCAACACCTCTACTGTGTAGCACACTACTCTGAGGTGCTGTGTGCCATAGATTGCACTCACATACACATCAAGGCACCACCCAGTGAGGAGTGTAGAATCTACATCAACCGCAAGGGGTATCACTCCATCAACTGCAAGTTCATGTGCAATGCCCAGGGCATTATCATGAATGTGTGTGCTGGTAGCCCTAGCAGTTATCATGACTCCCATATCTGGCACACATCACAGCAGTAGCAGATGTTTGTTATGGGGGACATCCCACACGGCCATTTACTGGGGGATCCTATGGGGTGAATCCCATACAAATGCTGGGACTGTGACATCTGAAGCCCATACACATTATCTGTGATGTTCCAAGTTTGTGCGTGTGCCTCAGTATGGCATTCTTCATCATCCATGGTTCTAGTGCCTCAATATATCTGGTGGAGCCCTGCAGTACTATCCAGCCACATGTAAACAGATATTCACAGTATGTGCCATGCTACACAATATGATTCTGTGGAAACAGCTGCAGCAGGATCAGCAAAGAGAAGGGATATACAACCCCCCCCCACCAGTGCCTAGGACACCCCAGCCACACTCACAGGAGGACTCGGAGGAGAAAACCCATGATGATGTCCCTGTAGCCAGAAATAGGAGTGCCCAGTATGCCCTGAATTTGGCTAAGAGACAAAGTATTGCACATGCACTGACAACCTAGGGCCCTAGGGACTGGCACTTACTCCAACTCACATGCATATATTAAAATGATGCCAGGCAACCCACACAACCTGTACCTAACCATGTATTAGCTGTGTACTGCGTGCATCAGATAGAGTCAGCCCTGAACTACAGTTCTGTCAACTGCTACATTTGCAAGGTAAGTCACTCACCCACACATCACTTGCAAGGAGTACTATAATATGGTATCATATGTATAGACCTGCTGCATGTATGCTATTTGGAAAGATGTAACATCCACATGGGACTACAGATACCCAGTCCAATAGTATGTGTTCCGTAATAATCGCTAGGTTTCATGGCTGGAATATTACAGCAGTCAAGGGAGATGTTAAACAGTGGGGGTCACATGATATTTTCACTTCTGTCTATGCCGGCAGAGCATGTGCTGTTCCCCCACCCCCACCCCCAGCACTTCAGTGTTCCCATAAAAATGCTGTAACAGTAAGTCAACAATGGTATATCAGCACACCAGGCAATCTTAGGGCTGTTGTACAGAACCCGATCACACACTGTATGTCTCAAATAATGCAGGGACAAAAATGTACATATGCATGCTATTGATTGTGTGATGAAGGACACATCTCTGTCTGGCAGCCTGTGTGGCTCAGTGGGCTAGGGATGTTAGTATGGGTAATGGTGTTGATGGTTCAAATCTGGAAGTTTGCACATGTGAGGTATTAGTATGCCGGTGTTTCCACAGACTGTCATACCTCTCAATCGGTTAGTGCAAGAAATCTGGACAAAGCCAGAAAGAATGGGGGGACAAAGGCCCAAAAATAGAGACAGACAGTACAGATTTTTCCAATTCACCTAGAAAGTTGCTAGTATGAAATCAAGTTGCTTTATTACAGAATAACTGAAGGATATAAAGCGAGACACTCAAATGTTTGTAGTTAATATTATTCATTGACTTCAATATACAATAATTTACCAGAACACCACAAATGTATAAAGAACAGACCAGAAATATGAGGCAAAATACTGGACAGTTTGTGAAAATCTGTAGAATTGACAGGTACTTTATGCAGACTGTCAGTCTGTGTGCAGAGTAACAGTATGAACCTCAGTCACATATTAAGTACAGCAGACAGCTGGGGAATGCTGTGGACAATTTGAGGGAAGTACAGCACTGCAGAAACAAGTGCAGCTGACAATGTCTGCAACACACAAAATCCCAGACTGGAGTAGAGGTAGGTCTGGCCTGGAGTCACCTGGTAAGTACACAGTCCCATTGGGCATGCTCCTACACTTAGTTAAAATGAGCACAATTATGTTGCCTTGTCATCAAAATGAACTGCAATGTGTAAATGCGTCTGTAAATATTGACATATACGTATACATATCTGTCTGTCCCGATCTTTCTTTCACATAATTAGTATATCTATCACTATATACTGTCAAATAGATATATACCAAATATATAACTATATATATATATATATATATATATATATATATATATATATATATATATATTACAATGATACATAGATTATCCACTTATATCTACATAACCCTTATACATATCACACACACACACACACACACACACACACACACACACACACACACACACACACACACACACACACACACACACACACACACACAGCTACTTTTATAGACATCCCTGTTATAGGCAGATAAATGTGTGGATGTATGTATTGTCACACATACCCTATTAATGGTGAGTAAATCTGCACTCACACATCCATACAATTGCTCAAAGGAACCAAACTAAGGGTGCAACAGTACATAATCCACTCACTTACAGACCCCTGTGTCTGCTGGATGTCACCATGCAGACAGACACAGGTGAACAGGTGGTGTAATGTATAAAGTTGTCATTGCATGCATGGACAAGGTGCAAAGTCCCTGGCCACAGGTTTCCCTATCTAACTGCAGTCAGCCACATATGGCCATACTGGTAGCTGTACACACATACCAAGGATAATAACAGTAATCTCACTGCTAAGACACTAGATGCAGATAACAGTACAAAGCAATATCACTCTGCTGGTCACACATACTGTGCAACACAACTTTAGTTTGTGTAATCTAGAAGTACTGTGCCTGCAATCACATATACAACAGAAATAACCTGTGGTGTGTGCGATAAGCACTGTGAGTTATAGTTTACAAGACTAGATTAATAGGGGTTCTAATCTTAATCCAGCCAACTTGGTGGAGGTGTGACTGTGTGTGTGTGTGTATCCCCCTGCAACACAACCAACATGCCCTCATGGGCTATCCACCTGCAATGGTTTGGCACATTTTGGCCTTGTAACTAGCTGCTGGCTTCCAAACTGCCATCCTGTACAATGCCTGATGATGTCATCCACCTTATGACCGCTGGTTGACAGTCTAACATCAGACAAAAGTCATGGCATGTGTGATAAGTACTGTGAGCTATAGTGTATAAGACTAGATAGTTAGGGGTTCTAATTTCATGCAGCCCAACTTGGTACATGTGTATATCCATATGGCATACATATGATAACCTTTGTAACTTAGACATAGGTTTGGTTTAGCATTATTTTATTTGTAATGGATGATGTGCCCCCCCGCAAATGACTGATCACAACAAGGCTGCTGATGTCAACAAGCATTATATGTTATAAACTGATAGTACTAAAAGACATGAGGTGCGTTGTGTACATCAGGTACTGTGATCTGTAGTGTGCACTACTACATAGGTAAGTGTTCTAATTTACATACAGCCAGCTTGCACTATGTGTGTGCTTTGGTGTGTCCTATATGCAGTGAGTAGAATTGGTGCTAGCCTGAATGCGGCCGTGTTTGTGTGTGAGGATGTTACAACATTTTACAACATGTAACAGAGCCATAGGACATGTGAACTTAACTAGCATAATGACCATATAGACCTTACAATCAGAAACATCTTTATACCCCTCAGTACAGGATCAGCACATAATGCCCCAGTCCAAGAGGGACTCAGGCAGATGCCATATGTTGAGATGATGGTTGGCCAGCCAATCATACAGATGGCATGTACTAAGGTGCTCTGTGTACCATTAGGCAGGGCCAGTTTCAAGGCTGTGTTTAAGTCTGCTATTCAAATGTCTCCCACAAGAATGTAGTACTAATGTCACATAGTAGGTTAATGTCCTTACAGTGAGTCATCCATCTACTCTGCTTCCTATATATAGGCAGCATATACACTCCAGCAGGTCACACCTTGCCCTGTATGCAAGTCACAGATCACCTCTGAGTAGACTATCTGCCACAGGCAGCAATGACACTCATTGCACATGATCAGCAGTGAGCACATACTGAAAATGTGAAGTGACCTTGTGAGGGACCATACTGTTGTGTGCAAGTGCCAGTTCAGCTTGGAAAGGTGCATCAACAAATGGCCATTGCACTCAGATATTGGCATGCTGAGGGAAGAGCATGTGGAGGTTGTGAGTATATCATCTACTGGTGACTGTGACCTCAGCTATGTCATATTATTCCTGCCATACCACTGTAGAGACATGGTGATCTGATGCACATTAGGTGTAACCCTGTGTGACCAGGTCTGTGAGCCCATTTTCACCCCTGAGTATGTATATTACATGTTGAGACTGATGTGCTACTAACTGGGGACAATATTAGTGTCTGAACACTGCACACACTTGACCAATTACATATGAAGGTATGTACACACAGTACTGTACCCTTTTATGGTCATTATTCGTTAGGATGTGGGGATGCATTCACTGTTGGAACACCTATACAGACAGGCTTTGGGTGTAAATCTCAGACTGTTACTGTTGTACTGAATGTGGCAGCCAGCACACCTATCACTGTGTGCAATGGCACCCTTGCCCTGTCAAAACACAGGAATATCATACAATTTTTGTAGCCACATAGGTACCATGGTACACCAGTACACAGTATAGATAACATGTCCTATAGAGTCCGTGTCATGACCATACAAATGTAGTCTGTCTCCTAAATGCTTTGAGGGGGATGTGTATGTCGCCATACAGAGAGGTGTCAGATCACACTGTGTACCTCCCAAGTTGTCATGACAGGAGTAACACGTCTCACGTGTTCTACACACCTACAACATCAACATGGTATACATAGTACATACTGGGGAGACTGCTATGTAACACAGACAGTACACCCTACATGAAACAGGCCAATCATGCATGTAAAGCATATATCTGCTTTGACACACATCATGTGCAGGTTACATAATGGGATGCAGAACACGGCAAGCATAAGTGATGTGAACCAACTGTCTGAATCGGACACAGAATATTTGTAGATGGGTCAGCTCCATCTCCACAGCTTGTAGATGTGTAAGTTCCAAAAACACAGGTTACACATATCAAGGGTATCTGACCTTATCACAAATTATGAATGCATGAGTACACTGACTGTTGCCATTGTCTTTGTTAGACTGTTATACACATATGAACTTAAGGAGCCATGTATATATACCTCTGTACCTTGCTGAAGTCATATTTATGTTGTGCTGACATGCCATCTTGTGTCACTTTATTGCCACCATGTGTCCATAGGTTATCCCCTCAGACTCCTGGAACAGAAACATACACAGGTCTGTGACACACCTGTCATAGTGTAACAATACTGCCAGTACAACATCATACAACATAAGGTAGACAAAAGTATGTTGCTTACTCATGACACATGCCAGCATACAGTATCTGTTGGTGACCACTACAAGTGGCATGGCAAAACAATACTGCATTACACAAGTACATTTCAAGTAATATAGTCACCCTGTGCATCAAACATATAGGGTCATTTTTCTGAATTGATGGGAAGGATGACAGGGATGTGGCACAGGTATCATCACTTGCACACGGTGTTGTGTGGGGGTGCTGGAGGCCTAGGCTGGCCCAGATGGTTGACAGCATATGTGTGAGTCAGGAAGGGGATTGAGATAGATAGACCATGGAGAGGTGCATGTCTGTAGGTGACCTGCATGTGACAGTGGTGTGTGAGTGTGTGTGTGTACACAGTCAAGAACAGTGCTAGCCCTACAAGTGTGTATGTTGGGCAGCTGTCGACTGTACATGGCAGAATTGACAGTTTACTCTCTCCAGCCCTGAACAGTGGAACTGACTCTGCCATGGGTTGAACTGGCACCACCATGCCCAAGGTCACATGCAGTGCTAGTACCTGATGGTGACTGCTATCTGCTGGGACCGTGCCCCCCATGGGACCACCCAGGCCACAATCCTACAGCCTACCATGTCATGGTGTGGACAACACACTCCCCTCTGTAGTGCTGGCTGTACTGCCACTATGGAGGTGTGACTGTGAACAGCCATGTGGACTCTCAGCAGATGGTGTTGCTGACCTATGTCCAGGGGTCCAATGCCCATCTCCAACCAGACATTCCAACACAGACAATATGCAATCTAAGACAGACAGTATCTGTCTCAGCCCACCATTTATCCACTGCATCAGTGAACCGATCCAGGATGTCCCAATGCAGTGGAGGCAGTCACAGATGCCAGACTGTGCTGCATCCATAACCCTAAGCATACATCTGGTGTTCCATTCAGAAAGTGCCTTTGCCTCCATTGACAGCCTGAAACGTGCTGAGTGGCATGTGGTGTGACACCTGCAACAGATGGTGGATGGACAGCAGTCCTACAAGCACCCCTGTCAATCCACCTGTGTGGGACCTCACCAGGTCTCTGACTATGGCCAGTGTCTACCACTCACTGGAGCCATAGTTGCACACTTTCCTGTGCAATGTCTCCAGCCTCTGACTGTCTAATATCTGTGACCTGTGGGGACTGGGCATGTGTGGGAATAATGACTATGTGCTGTTACAATAGGGTCAGAAGAGGGAGGTCAACCTCTGGAACAGATTCAGCCCCCAGCAATCTCACCTGTGCCTCACTGTAGCTACCATCATCAACACCCCTGGTCACCTATGAAAACCAAGACAAAAGCAGTACATTAATACCTGCAATAGTATGCATGGAAAATCCACCAAGAGTCATCATAATGAGGATCAACAACTGCTTTGCCAGTCTCACATCTTCTCATCTCCACTTTCATGCACAACAGACTTCCTCACAACAAAATAAACATTCAACTCAAGGCCTGTATAACAGCACATCAGGTAAATCAAGTGAAACTTGACCAGTATAATTTACCTTTTAGTTATTCAGTATGAAACTATACTTGATAAACCAACACATAAAATCCAGTACACCTATCTTAACAAATATATACAAATTCAGGTTTTAATGCCTAAGGTATGTACAATCAACTTTTTTTGGTTTTTAAAAGGCATGTAGGATTAATTGCCTCATGTAAACCAGGAGGCTTATTTGCTCTTAACTATAAATGCAAAAGTGTTTCTGTTCATTCAACTACACTCCTGTGATTACCCATTCTAAGAACCTTAGGTAAATGTTACAGAATGCAACATGCAAAGATTCTAGTCTGGGTATACACAAACTTAAGTGTACATATGGTATTATCCTGGCCCTTAAGTTTAATAGGATATATATGTTCTATAACAAAACAGTATCAAGCTTACCAGGAGCAGGACCATGGCCTTGGACAATACCTGATGAACCTGTAAAAAATGGAGGGTAAGGTACTGGGTGTACCACTGCATGTTGCAGCACAACTAGGTAATATGTGCATATATCTCACTTGTACAGTACCTACTGTGCTACTTGATGTATTGATGACATTATGTGTATGAGTGTACAACTGAGCTTAAATCCCACCCCCATTAAAGCAGATAGACCTGACACCTACATAACAGTATGTACACCCTAACACAATGACTGCTACAGTATTACAATTGTGATCACAGTAGGCTTACCTGCAGTGTCCTCTGCTGTGGACACTGTGGCACCCACCTCAGTGATGTATGGTGTGATGGATGCCTGGGAACTGTCATGTGTTCCTAGGTTCACCAGCAATTCCTCAGTGGCCAGGAGTGGTTGTTCCACTGCAGGCCCTCCACCAGTGATGGCACAATTCTTGGCTACATCAGCTGCCCTTCATCATGCAGTATTCACCCTATCTATTGCACAGTGTTGAACCTGTTCATATGTCTTGTCCTGGTGGCCACTAGCATTCACATCCTAGACAAGGTCTGCCCAAAATGCAGCCTGCTGTTCCCTGTTATGCCTTCCCCATGGAGAGCAGGATGTGATGACGCTGCCTTAGTCCTTCAAGTATTATTTCATTCTCTGCATCTGAGAAGGGGGCATCTCATCTATGGTACATTATTCCTGAAAGACAACACAAGGAGAACACATTACAGGATCAGATATGTGGACGTCCACCACATACAGACACAGCAAGAACAAAATGGATGGCACTATCCATTAATTGCTCACACAACATACCCCACAGTGTGACAATATACTGCGTGTGTGGATACAACCAAGATAGTATCAATACTGAGGTATTTCCCCGTGTGTCATGAGAGATTCTGCTGTATGATCATACAGCCAACACTCCAGTCTACTGTGTTGTGTCCCCTAAGCCCAACCACCCAATAACATGTCATAAGACCAGTGCCAGACAAATAGCAGTATGCTATAACAACCACTATAAAAGGACAGTCCAACAACACCAGTGTGCCAAAATGACAAAAAACAATGCAACCTTGAAGTATTGTATGTCCCTTTTAGTGTAGGTGTAGGACAGCAGGATATCAATGACATGTCATTATCACAGGTCTAAGAGAGGCTTACCTCTGTAATCCCTATTTCCCATACCTCTATCCTCACATCTGCATCCTGTTATACACAAAAAGCAGTTACATATCTGGTAGAGTGCAGTACTCCTTTATTGAAATGTTGTACTAGTAATGTTTCACAAAGGCATGCTCTGTGTGAGGAAAGTCTAATACAGAATGTTTCCCCATAGCAAGCTGCTTGCATTTCCAACATGATTCTCATAAGCAGGTAATGGCCTCTAAACTAATCGGTGGCTCTGATATGCTAAATGCAGCCAAAGCAACTGAGTTGCACTATCATTAGCCAATGACATGCAACCACCGTGCAATATATAAGGCCTTCATGTAGACCAGAGCCCCTTTCATAGCTGTTGAGATGGACATTACTGGGGTGAGGAGACTACATTGTCGCAGATGGTAGGTCTGTAGCAGAAACCTTTACATGGAGCCGTGTGTACCACAGGCTGCAGCTGCTGTTACAGGTAATAGACATAGGCAGAGAGTGTGAACACTTTGGAGGACAACAAGTTGAAGGTGTATATGTCTCAGCTGTGTAAGCCTTGTTGTAGAGGCAGAGCCAGGGTGAGGGTACCCTTTACAATCCAATTAAGGCATGTGTGGGTACATATGTTAAGCAACTGTGTCAATAACAGAGTATTAGGTGACATATAGTAATGTTATACGGATATATGAAGTGTGTCTATACCTGCAGGCCTGTGACTTCCAGCACTAAAAAGCAGTTATTTAATTTGCAATGCTTTGTGTGGATAAAGAGTGCACGAGTCATTCATTAATTGCTGTCTTCAAAATAATGTGATTGAAATGCAACACAACACTGGATTTGAACCCAAGACTGTGTGTGGCAAAATGTACTGTATGCAAGGCATTTAACAGACCAAGCTGCTAAGTCACTGCTGCAGCTGGTGTAGTTGCAAGACATATGAAAACACATACCAGCTGTGACAAACATTTTCTTCATCTATCAGCATGTGCATAACCTTATATGGATGTATTTCTGCACCAGAGTCCCAGTTAAACATGTATTTTGCCATTAATGCCTTAGCAGATGACTTTCTACATGTTGCTGATAAACAGGCACATTTACCTGTATCACAGGCCTCAGTTACATCCATTATCATGTCTGTGGCTGCCTAGTGGTGTACTATTCCACCAGAGTCCAAGGTACACTCTCATTTTTTCCATTACTTTTTATTCCAGTTTATGCAGTGTGGCATGGCCCACAGCTCTGATGAAACACACGTGACTGTAACTGGCAATTACTATCTTTTGTTTAAACCACTTGTTTTAAGTATGAGTTGTGTGGTGTGGCGGGTTAATGCAGTGTGCTGCAGTTGTGATGGGCTCAGATTCGAAACATGGCAGAGGTGTTTAATTTGTACATGTATCTTACAATGTTATAACACATATAGTCATTATAGCTCTATTTAGTTGAGCTTAGCAAAACTGCACAATCCAACACATCATTCAATGCAGTGCTAAAAACATATGTAAATAAAAGAAAAATGGGGAGATCGGAAAGTGGTGAAATGATGGAAAGCAGGGTGAAAACATAGTGAAAGGCAGGGAGGGACATGCAGGAAGGGTGTAGGAAAGAACCATAGCTATCCATTTCTTGTATAGCAACAACTGTGCACTTTGATAGAATTTGTAGATGAATTTGGACTCTCAAACTCCAGAGGGAGGGGTGAGGACAACATAGCTGTGTTGTCAACCCAGTTGTACCAAATTACATGTGTGCAGTGGACATGTGTGTGAAATGGAGAGCTATTTATGGGACATTTTTTTTTTTTTTTTTTGCGACAGGACACTTTTTTTTGAAAGTGAGAGTGGAATGTTGGAGAAGGGACATAGGTACGTGTGGCAGAGCTAAGCTAGGTAGGTGAGGATGCATTTGCAAACAGACATGACAAAAAAGACAGCAGACAGAGGTGGTGTGTGACACATGTGGAAGGTGAACACCTTAGATAGGGAGTGTGTTGTGGAATTCAAATCCCATATACCTCCAGACGGCAGCAGCGTGACTCACATCCCCACCCATGGGACTGTCAGCACTGTTCTTTCACTCTCCTGGGGGTGGCAGTGCTGGAGGTTGGGTACTGGGGTAAGGATACCCCCCCCAGGTTGGTCAGCATGTCCAGAATCTGGCACAGGTAGCAGTCATAGCCACATGGACTATCTTGTGCACTATGACTGCCAGCTCAGCCCGGGTGACAACTCCCCCTGCACCACCTCTCCCAGAGGGGGCCCGGCCCTATCCTGTGGGGTAGCACCACCTGATGCCACAGGTATTTCAGGGTCAGCAGGGGGAGCACCACTGGTCTGGGTCCCAGAACTGCTGGGACCCGGAGCCACAACCAGTTGAAGCTAGGTAGGGGGATCAGCTGGAACCAGCCTACCTTGACATGCTGTGGTAACTGAGGTATAGCAATAGGTTGAGGTTAGTTATGAACAAATCATTGTTAATATTAACACCATGGAACATCATATTAATTAACCCAAATACATAGCAATGTATATTATATATGACACAACATTAAATACGAGAACAGTCAGCATGTTAACAGCATGCCACTGACAGTTAAAGCATAAGGGCAACAACACGGTTAATTTACCAAGATATGTTAATATGAAAGCATAATAACACATAACAATAATAAACTGCATAAGGCCAACAAAACAGTTAATTTAACAAGATATGTCAATATGAAAGAATAGTAACACATAACAATAATAAACCACATTTCCCAAAATATAGTTATTTTAACAATATATGTTAATAGTAAAAAATCATAATAATACATAACAATATTAAATACATGCAGACAAAGGGTGGGGAAAGAGAGAAAAACAGTCCATTAGTGTCATTGCAGATTCTTCTTTTCTTCTTCTTTCGGCTGCTCCCATTAGGGGTTGCCACAGTGGATCAACTGTTTCAATTTCTTGTAGCAACAACAAGAACAAACAGTGAGTCCCAGTTCTACTCTCAATTTCTTCCTGTCCTCTGCATCTTGCTCTGTCACACCAACCACCTGCATGTCCTCTCTCACTACATCCATAAATCTTATCTTAGGCCTTCCTCTTTTTTTGTTACCTGGCAGCTTCATCCTTAGCATCTTTTTCCCAATATACTCTGCATCCTTCCTCAGCACATGTTCAAACCAACGTAATCTTGCCTTTCTGGCTTTGTTTTCAAACCTTCCAACCTGGGCTGACCCTGTAATATACTTATTCCTAATCCTGTCCATCCTAGTCACACCCATTGCAAATCTTAATATCTTCAACTCTGCCACGTCAAGCTCTGACTCCTGCCTTTTCGTCAATGCCACTGTCTCCAAACCATATAACATAGCTGGTCTCACTACCCTCTTTTAGACCTTCCCTTTCACTCTTACTGGTACTCGTCTGTCACAAATCACTCCTGACACTCTTCTCCACCCACTCCATCCTGCCTGTACTCTCTTCTTCACCTCTCTTCCACACTCACCATTACTCTGAACTGTTGATCCCAAGTATTTAAACTCATCCACCTTCGCCTCGTCTACTCCCTGCATCCTCACCATTCCTCTATCCTCCCTCTCATTCACACACAGATATTCTATCTTAGTCCTGCTGACCTTCATTCCACTTCACTCTAGAGCATATCTCCACCTCTCCAGGGTCTTCTCCACCTTTTTCCTACTCTCACTACAGATCACAATGTCATCTGCAAACATCAGAGTCCACGGGGACTCCTGTCTGATCTCATCTGTCAACCTGTCTATCACCATTGCAAATAAGAAAGGGCTCAGAGCTGATCCTTGATGTAATCCCATCTTCACCTTAAATGCATCCGTCACTCCCACTGCAGACCTCACCGCTGTCACACTACCCTTGTACATATCCTGTACCTCTCTTACATACTTCTCTGACACTCCCAACTTCCTCATACAATACCACAACTCCTCTCTAGGTACCCTGTCATATGCTTTCTCTAAGTCCACAAAGACACAGTGCAACTCCTTCTGACCTTCTCTGTACTTCTCCATCAAAACTCTCAGAGCAAACATCACATCTGTAGTGCTCTTTCCTGGCATGAAACCGTACTGCTGATCACTAATCATCACCTCCCTTCTTACCCTAGCTTCCACTACTCCTTCCCATAACTTCATGCTGTGACTGATCAATTTAATCACACTGTAGTTACTACAGCTCTGCACATCACCCTTATTCTTAAAAAATCGGTACCAAAACACTTTTTCTCCATTCCTCAGGCATCCTCTCACTTTCCAAGATTTCATTAAACAATCTAGTTAAAAACTCCACTGCCATTTCACCTAAACACCTCCATGCTTCCACAGGTATGCCGTCTGGACCAACAGCCTTTCCATTCTTCATCCTCTTCATAGCTATCCTTACTTCCTCCTTGCTAATCCACTGCACTTCATGATTCACTATCCACACATTATCCAACCTTCTCAACCTCTCATTCTCTTCATTCATCAACCCCTCAAAGTACTCTTTCCATCTACTCAACACACTCTCCTTGCTTGTGAGTATGTTTCCCTCATTATCCTTTATCACCTTTACCTGCTGTACATCTTTACTAGCTTGGTCCCTCTGTCTAGCCAATCGGTACAGGTCCTTTTCTCCCTCCTTAGTATCCAACCTTTTATAGAACTCTTCATATGCCTTACCCTTAACCTTTGCCACCTCTCTCTTTGCTATGCACCTCATCTCCTTATACTCTTGTCTACTTTCTTCATCTCTCTGACAATCCCACTTCTTCTTCGCCAACCTCTTTCTCTGTATACTCTGGTGGACTTCTTCATTCCACCACCAAGTCTCCTTGTCCTCCTTCCTCTTGCCAGATGTCACACCAAGCACCTTTCTAGCCATCTCTCTTACTAGCTCTGCTGTAGTTACCTAGCTATTCAGTAACTCTTCACTGCCACCAAGTGCCTGTCTTAACTCTTCCCTGAACTCCACCTTACAATTACCCTTTTTCAATTTCCATCAATTGATCCTTGGTGCTGCCCTCACACTCATCCTCCTCTTCTTGATCACCAATGTCATCATACAAACCACCATCCTATGCTGCCTAACTACACTTTCCCCTGCCACCACTTTACAGTCTCCAATCTCCTTCAGACTGGCCCTTCTACATAAGATATAATACACCTGTGTGCATCTTCCTCCACTCTTGTATGTCACCCTGTGCTCCTCCCTCTTGTTAAAATACGTATTCATCACAGCCATGTCCATCCTTTTTTGCAAAATCTACTACCATCTGACCTTCTGCATTCCTTTGCTTAACACCATACCTACCCATCACTTCCTCATCCCCTCTGTTCCCTTCACCAACATGCCCACTGAAATCTGCTCCAATCACCAGTCTCTCATCCTTGGGTACAGTCATCACCATGTCATCCAACTCACTCCAAAATTTTTCTTTCTCATCCATCGCACACCCAACTTGTGGAGCATATGCACTAACAACAGTCTTCATTACACCATCAATTTCCAGCTTCATAAACATCAATCTATCCGACACTCTTTTCACCTCCAAAACACTCTTAGCATGCTGTTCCTTCAGGATAACCCCTATGCCATTTTTCCTCCCATCCACACCATGATAAAACAATTTGAACCCACCACTGATTCACCTAGCCTTGCTCCCCTTCCATCTGGTCTCTTGCACACACAATATATCAATCTTCCTTCGGTCCGTCATATCAGCTAGCTCTCTCCCTATACCAGTCATACTGCCAACATTCAAAGTTCTGACCCTCACTATCACAGTCCTAGCCTTTACCTGCCTTCGGGCATGCCTTCCCCTCTTCTCCTCCTTTGGCGAACAGTAGCCCAATTTCTGCCAGCACCCTGTTGGCTAACAGTACTGGTGGCAGTCGTTGTTAACCCGGGCTTCAACCGATCCGGTATGTATATCTGTACTGTTGTCTGCATGTATGATTTGGCAAAATTTTACACCAGATGTCCTTCCTGACACAACCCTTCCCATTTATCTGGACTTGGGACTGGCACAAAGAAATGCACTGGTTTGTGCATCCCCAGTGGCTGGGTTAGTGACATTGCAGATTATATGATTGAAATCATGCCTTAGTTGCCAGGCATGGGAAGAGAACCTAATAGCTATGACTGTAGGGGACATCTGCAAATAATGTAATAATTGACTGCAGCAACTTAGTACAGACATGCAAGGAATACAGCCATACTGGAAGTAGACAGATTTATTTATGAATCAACAATGCTGGTGAACACGTTATTCTTACTGATTTTAAAACTCTGTGATATCTAAACACAATATCTGCTCATAACATGGGCCTCCTCACTCATATACCTTTTGTTCCTGAGAGAGAGAAAATGTGAGTGTTACGTGAATGATAGTGTGCTGGAGATAACCTTGAACCACACTACTAGTTGAGCAATACAAATTACAGGACATTCTTTTTGCATTCTAGAACTATTACAGTGTTATAAATGACTGCATTGACAGTAGAACACACATGCATGGAATACAACTGTACTGCATATATTAAAGCAGCTTTATTTTAGTATCAACAATGCTAGTGAACATTTTGTATTGTTATTGATTTGAAATATCTGTAAAGTACACCCACAATATCTTCTCATGTTGTGGGATACCTCACCCATCTACCTTTATTACCTAAAGTAGGAGCAACAGACAGCATTATATGGCTGACATTGGCCTGTAGACAGCCTTTAACAGTACTGTGAGTTAAGCAGTGCAGTTTGCAGGCCATTAGTTTTGCTTTTTACAGCTATTACAGTGTTACACTTGACTGTAGCAACCTTACCTTACCATAGACAAACAATGCATACAGCTCTACTGCCATGGCTATGACAACACAATCCTGCTGAACATGATTTTTGCTTACTGTTATTGGTGTTGTTTATTGTTTAATGAACTTCAGTTGTTATTGTTCATGTATTGCACTACAATTCTAACTGCCCATTTATGGCACTAGACTTCTACTTGCCCATTTATTGCACTACAGTTTTTCTAGTGTATACTTTATTGTAGTAAATGCTTTAGTCTTTCTTGATTATTGCACCACAATTAGCATACTAAATTCATAGTTACCATGCTCATGGCACAACCTGGCCAGATGCCCAGCATGGGACTCGACATTCCGAGCCCTCTCAGCTGCAGTTGTTGGGAGAGAAGCACACCATTATGCATACCAGTTTTGCAAACATTCAGCTTGCATATTAGTAAAACAG
Organism: Protopterus annectens; assembly: GCF_019279795.1. NCBI lineage: Eukaryota > Metazoa > Chordata > Ceratodontiformes > Protopteridae > Protopterus > Protopterus annectens. The sequence continues at coordinate 1,080,236,011 of NC_056747.1, read as the reverse complement.
AGGAAAAATGACTTATATATTTGTGGGGCATGCCAAGGTTCCCCTCTTTCTCCTTTTCAGGTCATAATAATTGTGATGACACTGCTCACCTGTGTGGGGGATATGAGTAACACTGGTGAGTTCCCTGGCCAAATGATCCCAGGCCCCTGCCTTACACTCCAAGCCCTGGAATCTACCCTGCAGGAGCCAGGGTTCATGGTTTTTAACTAGGAGACCAACCATGATCCTGGACTCCTGAATACCACACCTATGCACCCGAAAGTGCACACCTTTGCCAATGGCACCAGCCATATCAACAGTAGATTGAACTCCAATGAATGATGCAGAATTCCTGCCTATTGGGCTTAATGTAGGCTGTATTCCTGCACTTACACATCATTGAGTAACATTTAAAAAAGCTCCATGTCGCTTAGCAGCATACAAACCAGCTAAGTGAAGCCAAGCAGTGCAAAAACTCACAAAACCATGGTTTTAGTGAGGCTTAGCTCCACATAAACATTGGTAGTCATTAGTATGTTTATGCACTGCTTAGTATGAATGACCACTGCTTAGCAAAGTGTAGCAGTGCCAAAATTCACAATAGCTTAATGAAATTAAAGAAAAATAGGAAATTCAGACATATTCTGCTATATGGACTCGAACCCATGACCTGCTACACATAAGACTGTTTTATTTTATTTATTTATATATATATTTATTTATTTAAATTTGTTGACCGGGAGTGTCCGACTGGACGTAGGTCCATTTTCAGCGGATGCCCGGGGAGAAAAGCTCCACAGTAAAATAAACAGACAGTAGTTACATTGGATTACATAGCGATTAACAATTTAACATAGCAATTACTTACAACATATTTACAGATGAAGAACATAGCACATCAGTAGACAACTAGAATCTTTATCTGTGAAGTACATAACGGACATTAACAAATGTTACAATGAGAAGTTCCTGCTGTACAATAAGTACTAGGCTTATGAGCATCTGAGCTTGCTATAATCAAGGTAGTTAGTGGAGTGGAAAGAAAGGTAGCGGTTGGATGGGGTGGATGATATTAGAGTGGGAGCTGCAAGGGCATAGCCAGCATGTTTTTAGGTGCGCTTTTAGTAAAGTTTTGAAGTGGGTGCATGATGGTATGGAGGTAATTGTGGGTGGGAGTGAGTTCCATAATTTGGCTATGGTGCAAGAGAATAGTGCTTCACCAGCAGAGTTATTGGCTTTAGTGATCTGCAAGTGATTTTTGTTGCTGGGTCTTAGTGGTCTGGTGGTGCGATAGGGTTGGAGTATATTCTGGAGGGATGGGACATTTAGTGGATGGTTTACTAGTTTGTGGGCGAGTGAGAGTTGATACCACTGAAGGAGGTGAGGGAGTTCAAGCCAGCCCAGTTCAGCAAGTGAGAGACAGTGGTGACTACAGTAGGATGCCCCTGTGGCGAATTTGGCGATTTTGTTGTAGCAGGTCTCTAGCTTGTTTAGATCACATTGTCTTAGGTTGGTATATATGGGAGAGGCATAAAGTAGGGTGGAGATAAGGTGGGAATTTGCTATTGAAATATTTGCTGCTTTGGTGAGAAATTGCTTATTTCTGTATAACGCTCCTAGTTTTTTGTGGACTTTTTTATAGTAATGGATATGTGAATGTCAAATTTTAGTTTATTGTCTATTTCCACTCCTAGCAATTTGGTGTGTTCAGTTGGGTATATAGTGGTGTTGTCTTTTGCTGTGTTGTTAAAGTGAGAGTTGTTTTGAGTATGTTCGGTGGGTTGGAAGATGAGTAGTTTAGTTTTGTTTGGGTTGAGTATTAATTGGGCATCAGATAACCATGTTTCAACATAGGAAAAGGCTTCCTGTGTGACTTTTTGCAGTTTGGGTAGGGACTGGGCTGAGCAGATGATGGTCGAGTCATCTGCATATTGTATGAGTACATGGGTACCACCCACGCTCACAGCACACAAACACTAATTACAAGTGAAGGGAAACCCCAGTAAAAAACAGATTACAGCTTTCCCACCCAATCTCCATACCAGCATGCAACTTGATCTGTCTGAAGCCTGGAGACCACAGGGACAAGCTTCTAGACAAAAAGAAATCTAATGTAGTGGTAGAATCCTAGGCAGCACACAAGAGCCACAAAGGTCTACTTTATGGCTTTTGTCTCATTACAAGAGAAATGGCTCCTGTTGGACTAAAGTAATGAGAACAGGAGAACTGTAACTCTCCCCATGTAGCTTGATGGATGCTATAAAAATGAGTACACCTTCACATATACTACTAGGCTACCCGCGAGCATTGCTGAGCACCACGCTGCTCCACACAAACATGCTTAAACACACCTATAAATAAATAATTAGTTACATCCAGTTTCTATTTTCAATGCATGGCAGTTGTCATCTCTTTATGTATAAGAAGAAATGTAGCAGAGTATGTAGACAAAGCCTCAATATCATTAAAAATTCAAATATCAAAATATCGAGCCATACAGCATAGGACACAAATTTTATTAATATAGAGAGTAAGCACTTTCGTGATATTACACTACTTCTTCAGACTACAGAAATGCTTAGCACTAAGTACTAAAAAGCATACATAAACATAAAATTTAAAAAATATAAATATTAACAGTAAGTTTTAAAACTTTTTAAAAGTTTGTTTATGTTTTTTAGTACTTTTGTATAAGTGTTATGACAGTCTGAGCAAAGGTGTATACATGTCTCTTTAAGAAGGTTAATTGTTAATTGGAGTAAGCTGCTGACCTAATGGGTTGTAGTAGCTTAAATATTAGTCGAATAAAACGCGGATGCAAAGCAACCAACACTTGTAAAAAGCACAACCCACGGCCAAAGAATCACCAGGACCAGGAAACAGTTAGTTTCAATAAAATGAGAAAATTTAATGCAACCTCCACAGTTGAAAATAAATCAAGCGCTTTCGCCCGGGCTCTCCCAGGCTTTCTCAAGATAAAACACAAAAGGTGTATTCTCCTTATATACACACCTATTAATTATTTAATTGCAAAATTTATCTCATTAAACTTCCAATTGAACTTTAAAGCTCAATGCCACAACATCAAGGATCCTTTTTATGTTACAATAATATGAAATGCATTTCCTATAGTCTAGAGCAGTTAAAAATGAATGCTCATTGCATTTACCTTGTCATTAAATTAAACTATCTAGCTCAATTTTTTTAACAAAATCTTTATATCAAATTTATATATAAAAACAATATTTATATGTTATATAACATTAAAAAATACTAATTTAAGTGTTCATGTTAACAAATCTATTCAGAAGTATTGTGCCTTTAATCCAACTAAATGGTAACAGTTTTCAAAGGCTAGGTAACATTTATAAAAGTTGGAAAAAACTCTTGTTACAATCCATTAAAACTTAAACATAAAAATTCAAAAATACAAAAATACAAAAATATATATATAAAAGAGTATTAATATGTATGAAAATGTTGACCCAGAGAACACTATTTTATAAGTTGAATGTAATAACTTAAAACAGCTTAACGAAACTCATAATTTCGCTCTTCTAAATTTGAGGACGCTGTTGATACTTATACAATCATTACATTAAATATTAATGTGTTAGCCATTTCTGTAGTCTGAAGAAGCAGTGAAATATAGCAAAAGTGCTTACTCTCTATATTAATAAATTTGTGTCATGTGCTGTACGACTTGATATTTTGTTTTATTTTGATATATGTATGTATAAGCTTTGCTTGGCTCTGTTGCCCTCAGCACCGCACCACACAAATGGCAACTGAAAAAAAAAATAAAGAAAAAAAATAATTATGATAATTAATTACATCCTATTTCTATTTTTAGATGTTTGGCAGGTGTCAACTGTCTGTATGTGAGCACAGCTTGGCAGTGCTGTGTTCAGTGCCACACTGTGCAGACATGCACTTAAAAAAAAAAAATCATAAAAATATATTATACATTTGACACGCTTCACAACATTACAACAGTGGCGGGTAGCATTACATCTGCAGACACAGGTAGCCACTACACCTCTCCCTACAGTGATTCAATATCCATGTTCCTCGGCTCTCCCTCAGCAGCACGCCATTATTAATATGCATGGCAAGCTGCCAAGAGGGAACCATGGCTGTGTACACAGATACGTTCCGTGTAGGCTCTACATGGTGCCTGCATGGATTTTTATTAAATCCTGGGGTAAATCTATCCCCTTACTTAGCCTTAACCCACTGGCCCTTGCACATGCAAACTAACCACAATAATCCAGCCCTGCACATATTCAAAAGAACTACCTTTTCTGTCAGACATTCATTTTTCTGCACAGCACTATTTACCTGCACCATATAAAACTTTAATTTCACCTTACTGGATTCTCAACAATGTGCATTCAGTCAAGTGTATTCTCAGTTTTTTGAACTCATGGCAACCATTCTACATTTGTATGGATTCTACATTTTGAATATAACCATATTTCTGCTTAATGAATATTCTGTAGTTTATAACCTAGCCTCATTACAAATGTGATGTTGAAAGTTATAATGCTATGTCTGACACCTCAGATATTATTTATACAAGAAATGAGCATAGAAAGCCAAGCCATTGTCTCTAAAATTACAATTACAAAGACATCTAAAGTAATAATTAGAAAACAGAGTACTTTATAGGCCCCCTTCAGAGATTCTAAATCCTGACTGAGTCAAAAAATGGTCTATTATGATCAATGTTCTAGCCTATTAAGTAAATATATCTAAATAAGCATAACATAGGTTCATAGGTACTAGGCTATCTGCCTAAGGGCATTTATAAGCCTAGCCAGAATGTGTTGGCTTTCGCTTCCCTTTTAGATTAGTTTCCAGATACTCTGTCCAGCAGGGCCACTGAAGTGATCCCAGGGGTAAATTTATGATTTCCCATCCACTCATCAAGATTTCTCTTGAAGATAGTCAGTGAGGGGCTTTGCCTAACATAGATTGGGATTCTATTCCAGAGTGAGTGAAGTCTCTGGGACATGATTCTATCCCTCCAGCATGTCCTATTTATTGTTGTGCTGAGGTTTAAATCCCTAGAGCGTGTGGCTCTAAGAGATTTGGTTTTCTTGAGGTGGAGCATGTCCATTAATTCCAGGTTAGACATGGCCTTGTACGTCGGGCAGAGATCACCTTTGAGTAGGCGGTAAGCAACCGAGTAGAGCTGGAGTTTCTTTAGTTGAGTTGCATAGGGCATCTGTTCGAGGCCCACAATCCTCTTGGTGAGCTACTTCTGTGGTCTTTCCAGCTGTTGCAGGTGTCGTGTAAGGTACATCACAAATGGGGCACTGTACTCTATTATGGGCCTGAGGAGCGGTGAGTAGAGGGGCATAATAACCTCTCTTGATCTAGATGTGAACCTTTTTGTGATTAGGTGGGGCTACATAGAAGGATTTTCTAACCACTTTGGCAATGTGATATCAAAGGAGAAGTTCCTATCTACTTGGGTCCCCAGATCTCTATTTACATCTTCCGTACTTAGTGGATTACCACCTATGTGGTAGTTCGTGGGCATTTTGTTTTTCCCAAAGTGGATGACTATGCACTTTTTGGCATTTGGCTTGAGGCCATGATTCTGACACCAGGTATTCGTCTCCGTGGGACCCTTCTGGAAGATGTCTGTGTCAGCCGGAGAATCGATTATGGCCCCCAGTTTGCAATCATCTGTGAACTTGGTCAGCTATAGTCCTCCCGTGCTTGCCTGTACCTCAGAGAAGTATATATTGAACAGGAGGGGTCCCAGGACTGAACCCTGTGGGACGCCACTTGTAACCGGTTTAGAGTCGGACATATTCCCCACAATTCTGACCATGTGAGTTCTATCCATGAGCCAGTTGGTAACCCATCTAGTGACATAGGGGTTAATGTTCATGCTGGTAAGCTTATCTATAATAGCTTATCTATAATGCCAGAGTGAGGAATGGTGTTGAAGGCCTTTGTGAGGTCCAGGTAGGTTGTGTGGACTATCTTTCCCTCATCTATGGCCTTGGTAACTGTTTCAAAGATGTCAACTAAGTTTAGGAGGCAAGATCTGCCTTTAACAAAGCTGAATTGGGTAGGGTCCAGTGTCTGGAGGTTCCCAATGTCTCTGTTAATCAGTTCCACGATGATATGCTCCATAGCTTTGCAGACCAAGCTAGTCAGGCTTATAGGGTGAAAGTTCCCAGGATCCGTTGTGGCACCACCTTTGTGGAGCAGGATAACTGTTGCTGTATGCCATTCTTTGGGTACATAGCCTGTGATAAGGCTAAGTTTGAACAGTGAATTTAGGTGAGGGGTTAGTTCATTTTGGAGCTCATGTAAGACGTAGCCTGGGATACTGTCCGGTCCCATTGATGCTGTGTGTTTGGCTTGGGAAAGGGCTGTTTTCACCTGTGTGACTGTGATATCTGGGGCTCTACATTCTTCTGGGATGGACACGGGCCATTTTGAGGGTGGGGGGTAAAGTCTGCACTGAACCTGTCAGCCAGGATGTTGGCAATGTCAGTTGGTTTAGTGTATTTTTTGCCATTTTGCACTAGCTCAGAGCAGATCTGAGAGTTGCCACCTAAAGTCTTGACATAGCTAAAGAAGGCTTTGTGATTATCTTTAGAGTCTTTGGCAATTTTTCTTTTGAAGCTGGCCTTGGATGATTTTATGAGGGATCGTAGTTTCTTGCTGATACTGATCAGGGATGCCTTCCCTTTTTGGGATTTTGCTCTATCATGTAATAGTTTCTTCCTTCTGTTGTATAGCTTATTTATGGCGGGGGTCCACCAGACTGGTTTTCTCTTTTTGGAGGAGTGAGTCTTGGTTTTACGTGGGATGGCTCGAGCCATGCATTCCTGTAGGTGCTCATAGAGTGCATTTGTAAAGGATTCTGCAGTTTGGGCAGCATTATCCTTTAGTAAGGGGGCTTTGAAACTTTCCACCTCGGTCTTGAGAAGTGTGAAGTTTGGTTTTGAAAAGTTTTTCACAGTGGTTTCCTTCACTGGGGGTGGGATCGGGATGTGGATGTCCAGTGTGATTAGCTTATGGTCTGATCTTACCATCGATGGGTTTACCTCTGGTGTGGAACATTGGTCCCCCATGTTGGTGTTGATCAGGTCCAATATGTTGTCACCTCTTGTGGGAGTGATGACCAGTTGTTCCAGGGTGTTTGAGTTTATAAACTCTAGGAAGCATTGAGCAAAGGAGTTAGTACTTGAGTAGTTTTCCCAGCCAATGTTTGGGTAGTTGAAATCACCCAATATCATGGTATTAGGTAGGACCTTCAAATTTTCCAGTGTTCTCAGGAATGCTGAATGGGGGTCCTGAGACAAGGTGGGTGATCTGTAGCAAGCTACAATCTGAAAAGCAGCTTTGCCCACTGTTAGTTGCACATGGATGGTCTCTGAGGCCTCGTGCTGTGCCACTAAACTAGAGGTGTGGTTATCCTTGATGAAAATGGATACACCCCCACCTTTTTATTTCGGTCTGGGTTCTGGGGTCGAAAGGTATGGTATGAGTTATAGCCTGGTAGTGCTGGGGTGCTCTCTTGAGCCTTATGCCAGGTTTCTGTTACTGCACAGATATCGATTCTTTCCATACTGAGGAGTGCCTCGAGTGCGTGCATTTTGAGGTTTAGACTTCTGGCATTGAGTAGCATTACCCTCAGTTTTTGGTTTCTTGTGTTGTTTATGGAGATGGGTTTGTCTTTTGAGACTTGCCTAAAAAAGGCACTATGGGGGCAGAAAGAGCCTTGGCCAGTATTCAAAAGCCTAAGCGCGACAGGTGCAAGCCGTCTCTGGTGAAGCAACGTGGCTTGTCGAGCATGTCATCCCAGGCTGACAGACACTGGATCCCCTTTGAATGACACCAATACTTTAGCCAATTGTTAAAATTGATCATTTTGTCTTTATACTGTGGCATCATTCTTGGTGAGGGTAAGATGCTACTCAAGGTCAGGGTCATACCGGCCTGGGCTACATGATCAGAGAGCTCCTCTGTTTCTTTTCATGTAGTCCAGGGAGGTATGTCTCAGGTCATTCACACCAACATGGACAATGACAGAGTCATATTTGTACTTGTTCTGAGTACTTGTGTTATGTGGCGGATCCTGGCACCTGACAGGCAGCTTACAGTAACCTTCTCCTTGTTTAGTCTAGTGAGTGGGACGTCAGTGTGCCTGACAATAGAGTCACCTATTACTAGTGTATTGGGTGTGTTATTTAGCCTTAAGGGCTGTGATTGTGTGGCACACTGACCTTGTGAAGTATGTGATACGTGGTTATTGTTGGGGGGTGGAGGTTGCTTGGATGTCTGCTTTGGAGGTCTCTGCTGCTTTAGCAGATTTTTATTTAGAGCCTCCGAGTATGTTTTTGTGTATTTATGTGTGTTATTTGCTGGTGCAGATATGACTGGTCTATGTGAGACTAGTAGTGTGGTGCAAGTGTTTCCCTTCTCCTCATGACTGACTGTTCCAGTCTTGGGTTGAGAGAGCTTGGCCTCCAGTTTGGCTGTATAGTTGCATCTCTCATATACATTTGTGTTTGTTGGAAGGAGGAGAGGGTTGTTTGTCTACATGAGGCAATTGTAACATTGCCTCAAGATGCCCAGATTCACCAGCTGGACTGGAGAGTACACCTGAAACTGCCCTTTGGACATGCCTGAACAGGTAAAGTGAACTGTTTTACTGATTGTCCGGTAGGGACGAATAGAGAGCCTTGTACTTCTGTATAGTATAGGGGGTTGTAGTGCTAGCATTTATTAGTGCTTACTAAGAGATTTGAGCAAGTGCTGGACTGTAAAAGGAATGGTTTGAGTGCTTAAGTTGAAAGTTTGACTAATAAACAGATATTCTGATCCACAAGGCTTTGGTGCATTGCAATGCTTTGGTGCAACAAATGTCAGTGGTTTGAAGAAGGAAAAAAAAAACAATGTACCTAACAACACTAAGTTAGAGTGAGCCATGTTTAATTTTTTGTTCTCAAAATGAAATTTAAAAAAATCCACAAGTGAATGCATTCTCCAGTTACTATTTCCTAATCAGCATGAAAGTTAAGAATAGTAGATGTTAAAAGTAATATACTACCATGCCTTTGTTAATCACTGTCTAAAGCTCATCTCCATATCTCCATCACTGCAACATCCAAACATTCCAAGTAAATAGCATTCTCATCCATCATGATATATATGCAGGGAAAGTACTTAGTTTAATAGAAAACTACAAAGAGTTCTAGGTATAATGTAGAACTGAAAAGACAAGCCTTCATGAAGAAAGTACTTCATGTAAGGGTACTGTAATTTACAGTAGGTCACACTTTCTGTAACACCATGTTTATAAAGTTATACACGGTGTGGGGGTAATGGTCCATGCCAGTATTTTGACATGCATACTAGTGCCATGTTATCCTAATGCTAGTATACACAATACAGTGGCATGTTATCCAAGTCTGACTATTTAGAAACACAGTGATGTATTAAAGTCAAAGTATTTAGTGATGCTTTGTGAAAGTAGAATTAGAACTGAAGTAGATGGATAGTTGGAATCTAATGGCAGGGTTTACTATGAAACATCTTATTTCCCTTAACCTAGAAACAAAATATCACAAATGCAATATTTAAATCAAATGGGTCTCTATCATAAAATCGACATTTGAAAATGTCAACTCACCTTTCATCGACACGAAAACGTCGAACTCCAAGTCTGTTGAACGGCCAAATCACCAATTTCTTTCCAAGGGAAAGAAATTGGAAGGCCAACATGCAGCACCACATAAAAACAAACATATTAAAGTGGGGGGCTTTGCCCTCCACATCCCCCACACCCCCATAACTAAATATTCTAACTCTGAGACTGCACTACAGTTAGGGAAAGGGAAGATGTGACAGAATGGCAAAACAATTTCTTTCCCCATTGAAAGAAATCTGTGATTTGGCCAATCGACTAACTTAGAGATCGATATTTCAGTGTCGATAAAAGGTGAGTCAACATTTTCAAATTTCGATCTTATGATATAGATCAAATCAAACAGCACAGTCAAGCTAACTTAACAAATAACTAATTATTAAAAAAAATAATTTGCACAGTATTACACTTTCATATACTCTGTGATGTCCACGTGTGTGTGCGTGTGTGTCTGCATATATTGCATACACACACACACACACACACACACACACACACACACACAAACACACACACACACACACACACACACATATATATAAATATATATATATATATATATATATATATATATATATATATATATATATATATATATATATATAGGCGATGTTCCAAAGACCAAATTATCACTGTAACAGCTATAAATAAATGAAATCTGAGGGTCATGCTGCTCAACGCTAGAAGTCTAAATCTCAAGATGCACTTGCTCGAAGCAGTCCTCAAAATGGAGAACATTGATATTTGTGCTGTAACAGAGACCTGGTTTAACGCAGCAGAAAACACCCCTGCGCTACCAGGCTATAACTCATTCCACACCTTTCGACCCCAGAACATGGACCGAAGCTCCAAAGGCAGTGGTGTCTCCATAGTCATAAAGGATATGCACACCTCCAGACTAGTAGCCCAGCATAACGCATCTGAGATACTTCAGGTACAACTAACACTAGGTAAAATGGTGATTCAGGTCATACCTGCTGTAGGTCCCCAACCATGTCCCAAGATTTTCACACCACATTCCTAAGCAACCTGGAAACTATTAAGGTCCAGCCCAACACCCTCATGCTAGGTGACTTCAACTACCCCTCCATCAACTGGGAAAACTACTCATGCACCAATACACTGGCCCAACACTTCCTGGAATTCATCAATTCCAATGCCCTGGATCAGCTCATTCTTACCCTCACTAGAGGAAGTAACATCCTTAACCTGGTTATTACTAATATGGGCAACCATTGCTCTACACCAACAGTCAATTTCTCCCTGGTTAGATCCGACCACAAACTAATCACCATGGAAATCCACATCTCACCCACACCCCCCATAAAGGTAACCACCATGAAAACCTTCTCCAAAGCTGACTTTGGGCTCCTAAAAAGAGAGGTGGCTAACTTCACAGCACCCATGTCAATGGAAAATAGATGCATGACTGTCGAATCATACACCAATGCGCTGTACAAACACGTACATAAATGCATGGAACTAATGGAACTAGCCTTACCCAACAGAACCAAGACATTCTCCTCCAAAAAAAGGAAGCCAATCTGGGGGTCCCCTGCCATTAATAACTCTACAACAGAAGAAAGCCTTCTATCATTATATCAAAAATCTCCACAAAATATCCAGGTTTGCTCTGAGTAACTGCACAATGGTACCTCCTATACTGAGCCAACAGATATTGCCAACATACTGGCTGACAGATTCAGTGCCAACTTTACCCCTCTCTCCCACCCTAAAGGACCAATCACAATACCGGAGGAATGCCAGGCACTCAGCACTACTGCAGCATGGGTTAAAGCTGCATTGTCCAAGGCAAGGAATACAGCTTTCATGGGACCCAGCAATATCCCTGGGTGTGTTCTACATGAACTACAAAGTGAACTGGCACCACATCTGTGTGCTCTGTTCAATCACAGCCTCACCTCAGGCTTTGTCCCTACTGAATGGCACACTGCTACAGTAATCCCTCTCCATAAAGGGAGAGCATCTACAAACCTTGGGAATGATCACCCCATTAGCCTAACGAGTCTGATATGTAAGGCTATGGAGTGCATCATCATGGACCTAATTAACAAGGATATAAGACAGCACCAAACTCTAGATCCCAAGTAATCTGGTTTTGTGAAAGGTAGATCATGTCTGCTCAAAATGGTTGACTTGTTTGAGTCAATCACCAGAGATGTGGGTGAGGGCAAGGCAGTTCATACAGCCTGCCTCGATTTGAACAAGGCCTTTGATACCATTCTCCACTCAGGAATTATTGATAAACTCACCAAACAAGGCATCAACCCCTATATCACTAGGTGGGTTGCAAATTGGATAGAACCCACAGTGTGAAAGTAGCGGACTCCAATTCAGACTGCCAACCAGTCACAAGTGGAGTCCCACAGAGATTGGTCCTGGGTCCTCTCCTATTTGTTATCTCTCAGAAGTCCGGGCCAACACAGAGGGACTCTGGCTGACCAAGTTCACAGACGACTGCAAGGTGGGAGCCATTATTAACTCATCAAGTGATATAGACATCCTACAGAAAGTCCTCACTGAGACCAGTGACTGGTGTTGAAACCATGGCCTTAAACTTAATGCCAAAAAATGCATCGTCATCTCCTTTGGAAAAAACTCATCTCCCACTAATTACCACATCGGCGGGAGCCCACTGAACACTGAAGGCGTTATAAGATATCTGGGGACACAGGTTGACAGCAACCTCTCCTTCAACCACCAAATTGCCACTGTGGTCAGAAAGTCCTTCTATGTGGTACATCTCATTACCAAGGGTTTTGCTTCCAGGAAGAAAGAGGTCATCATCTCTCGCTACTCTTCCCTCATTAGGCCAGTCATCGAGTATAATGCCCCATTTGGCATGTACCTCATTAGACACATACAACAGCTGGAAAGGTCACAAATGTACCTCACAAAGAGGATCCTGGGCCTTAAACACATGTCCTATATGGACAGACTCAAAAAACTCCAGCTATTCTCAGTCTCATATCGTTTACTAAGAGGCAATCTCTCCTTGACTTACAAAGCCATGTCTAACCCAGCTCTGTTAGAAATGCTACATCCAAAGAAATCCAAATCCCTCTGCGCCACACACTCCAGAGACCTCAACCTCATTACCACAATCAGCAGAACATGCTGAAGGGACAGGTTCATAACACACAGACTGCCCATGCTCTGGAATAGACTTCCCATAGATGTCAAGGAGAGCGCCTCACTGGCCCTCTTCAACAGAAATCTTGATGAGTGGATGGGAAATAGAAAGTTCACCCCGGGGATCACTACAGTGGCTCTACTTGATAGAGGCAATGGGAACTAACATCAGGCGGCATGATGCCAGGGCACTTCTATGGACTAGGCTTGTAAAGGCTCCAGGGACATTGGCGTAGTACACAGCTATGAACCTGTATATACTCCAGGGACATTGGCGTAGTACACAGCTATGAACCTGTATATACATGCATATATATATATATATATATATATATATACATATATATATATATATATATATATATATATTTATATATATATATATATATATATATATATATATATATATATATATATATATATATATATATATATATACACACACACACACACACACACACACACACACACACACACGTGAGCTCTCTCTCTCTCTATCTCTGTATACAAACTTTCAGATCACATAAATTTAGAAAAAAAATGGAAACGTACCTATTCCTCTCTTCTTCAAGGCAGTCTCAAAACAAAGAACATCACCTCTGAAAACTCAAACTGCAATGAACTCAGACACCATTTTATGGTCTGACAACATAGTGCTTGAATGATAACAGCAGTATTTAGTTAATGCATGAAATATCTTGTACTGTTGGATCTAGGGAACTTAATTCTTGACTCATGGTTTCAACAATCATCAGAAAGCTTGTCCCTTAGACACATGTACAAAATATGTTTTTTTCACACACCAGACCCTAAATCTTTCCACAGATATCTGTATCTTGCTCTGTTTCTTTCTCTTTTGTCCTCTTTCTCTTACCACACACACACACACACACACACACACACACACACACACACACACACACACACACACACACACACACACACACACACACACACACACATGCACACAGATACACTTATGCATATAGGTGCGTTTGTGTGTGTGTATAAATATATGTGTGTGCATTTATGTGTGCACATATTGTTATTTTAGTACATAAAACCTTTACTTTAACAACAGCAGTCCAACATCTTGTTATTAGAAAAAAAAATTGTCATGAAATGGCCCAGTGATGCAGAGACTGGAAACATATATTTATCTCCAGCCATACCAGCAACATAGCTTGCATAGTGGTCATTTAAATGATGATATATCAATGCTTTATCGACTTGTCACACATGGCTTTCTTCTCACTACTAGTAAGTACGGCATATAATCATGCATATCAGTTGCTGAGAGACATAATAGCTGTTATCTCCTTTTTTTTCCTGTACAAAATCCATTTGCTCATAGGTTCACAGGTTTATAGGTAGGTACTAGGCTATTGGTCCTAGGGCCTATATAAGCCTAGCCAAATGGTACCCTGGCTTTTGCCACCCAAGAAAATTATTTTCCTGTGCCCCTGTCAAACAGAGCCACAGAAGTGATCCCCGGGGTGAATTTCCTATCTCCCATCCAATCATCAAGAATTTTCTTGAAGAGTGCTAATGAGGAGCTTTGTTTGATACAGATAGGTAGCTTGTTCCAGAGTATGTGAAGTCTCTGAGACAGGAATCTATCCCTCCAGCATATTCTGTTTATTGTGGTGACAAGGTTTAGGTCCCTAGAGCATGAATAAAGACATAGGGAATTTGCAGACTTTGGATCCATCCCAGTTTGGCTTTGTCAAAGGCAGATCATGCCTTCTAAACTTGGTTGACTTTTTCGAAACAGTCACCAAAGCCATTGATGAGGGAAAGGCAGTCCATACAGCCTACCTCGATCTGGCGAAGGCCTTTGATACAATACCCCACTCGGGTATCATTGAAAAACTCATCAGCTTAAATGTTAACCCATACATCACAAGATGGGTTGCAAACTGGCTGAGTGACAGAACCCACAGGGTCAGAGTTGCTGGCGCCATGTCAGACTCAAAGCCTGTCACAAGTGGTGTACCACAGGGCTCAGTCCTGGGCCCACTCTTGTTTGGCATGTACAAGCAAACACAGGAGGGTTATGGCTGACAAAGTTTGCAGATGACTGCAAACTGGGCCATAGTAGAAAACACATCTGACACAGATATCCTTCAGAAGGGTCTCACAGAAACGGATAACTGGTGCCAGAGCCATGGCCTAAAGTTAAATGCCAAAAATGCATAGTCATACCCTTCGAAAAACAAGGTTACCCCTAGCTACCAAATAGGTGGCAATCCACTGAGTACAGAAGAAGTTATCAGGACCTGGGGACCCAGGTTGATAGTAGTCTGTCATTCGACACCCATGTAGCTAAAGTAGTTAGGAAGACCTTCTACATTGCCCACCTTATCATGAAGGGATTCTCATCTAGATCAAGGGAGGTCATAGTCTCATACTCATCACTCATCAGACCAATGATTGAGTACAATGCCCCATTCGAATGTATCTGACCCGACACTTGCAGCAGCTGGAGAGGCCACAAAAGTTCCTCACCAAAAGGATAAAGGGTCTCAAACATCTGTCCTATGCTGCCCGACTGAAAGAACTCCAGCTCTATTCAGTCGCAGCTTGCTCAGAGGTGACCTTTGCCTAACATACAAGGCCATGTCAAACCCAGATTTGATGAATATGCTTCACCTCAAAAAATCTAGATCCGTCAGAGCCACAAGGGCGGGAGATATTAATAGGACGTGCTGGAGGGATAGATTCATCACCCAAAGACTCCCTATGCTGTGGAATAAAATCCCGGTATATGTGAGGCAGAGCACCTCGCTGGCCTTGTTCAAGAGAAATCTTGACCAATGGATGGGAGATAGCAGATATACCCCAGGGATTACCTCAGTGTCACTGCTCAACAGAGGCACAGCAAAATAATGGGTATAGTTCCCCATACTAAAGGGGTGGCGTAAGCCACAAAACTATGGGCTAGGCTTGTAAATGCCCTTGGGCAGATAGCCTAGTATGAACCTATGAACCTATGAACCTATGTAGCTCAGAGGAATTGGGATTTCTTTAAGTGGAGCATGTCCATCAACTCTGGGTTTCACATAGCTTTGTATATTAGGCAGAGATCACCTCTGAGTAGGTGATATGTGACAGATTAAAGCTGGAGTTTTCTGAGATGGTCTGCGTAAGGCATCTGTTTTTTGGCTGGTAATCCTCTTTGTGAGGTATTTCTGTGGCCTTTACAGTTGTTGTAGATGTCTTGTGAGGTACATACCAAAAGGGGCGTTGTACTCTATAATGGGTCTAATGAGTGATGAGTAGAGGGGAACATCGGCCTCTTTTTTTCCTGGATGAGAAACCTTTTGTGATGAGGTGTGCCACGTAGAAGGCTTTCCTGATTACTGTGGCAATGTGATTATCAAAGGAGAGACTACTGTCCACCTGTGTCCCAAGGTCTCTTATTACACTTTCAGTGTTAAGTAGACTACCACCTATGTGGTAGTTCATGGGTACAGAGCTTTTACCAAAAGGGATGACAATGCACTTCTTGGCATTGAGCTTGAGGCCATAGCTTTGACACCAGGCATCTGTCTCAGTGAGGCCCTTTTGTAGGATGTCCACATCATTAGAAGTTTTGGTTATAGCTTCAAGCTTGCAGTCATCTCGAAACTTTGTTAGCCAAAGACCTTCTGTGTTAGCCTGTACTTCAGAGAAGTAGATACCAAACAGGGGAGGACCTAGGACTGAACCCTGCGGTACTCCAGTTGTCACTGGTCTGAAGTTGGATTTAGAGTCTGCTACTTTCACAGTGTGGGTTCTGTCAGTGAGCCAGTTGGCAACCCATCTTGTGACATAGGGATTTATACCTAGTTTAGTGAGTTTATCTATAATTCCAGAGTGGGCGATGGTGTCGAAAGCCTTAGTGAGATCTAGATAGGCTGTGTGAACCACCTTACCCTCATCTATGGCTTTGTTGACCGCTTAAAAGAAGTGTATCAGGTTTAGGAGACATGATCTGCCTTTTACAAACCTGAACTGGGTAGGGTCCAGAGTTTGGAGATTACCAATGTCATTGTTTATAAGTTCCACAATGATACGTTCCATAGACTTGCAGACCAGGCTTATCAGGCTAATGGGGCAGTAGTTCCTGGGGTCCATGGTGGCTCACCCTTTGTGGAGTGGGATAACTGTTGCTGTGCACCTTTCAGTGGGCACAAAGCCTGAGGTGAGGCTATGATTGAACATGGTACTTAGGTGGGGTGCCAGTTCGTTCTGTAGTTCATGTAGAACACAGCCTAGGATGTTGTCAGGTGCCATGGATGCTGTGTTCTTGGCTTTGCAGAGTGTTTTTACCTGTGCAGCCATGATTACAGGAACTTTGCATTGGTATAAAGATGGGCACTTTAGGGGGTACACAACTATGTTATTTAGAGAAATGGGAACTGTGTTATTTCCCTTAGCACATTTCAACAAATGCTGTTTTGACAGCTTCAACAAACTGGGGCTGAAGCTCATCGATTTTTCTTGTTGTGTGGCACATAATTGTATGCACCCTTTAATATATCCTAAGGGATATGGCCTTTGTGTTGTTATGTAAACTCAAGGAGTGTGCTGGGCTGGGAATGTGTACAGTTAGTGCAGATTTGCCTACAACTACTCTTGGTTAAATATTTTCAGTGTGTTAGTTTGTGTATGTTATTACTATAGTCAGTATTATGGCATTTTAAACTGAAAAAAAAGTCTGGCTTAAGCACTATGGAAGTTCTAATGAAATCTAAATTTACCAGTGTGCCAGTACCGAAAACAATGCCAGTCCTAGCAACATCTTGTGTGCAGTCAGGTAAAATCTCCCATTCCTTATCTTGCTTTGAGGTAGAGATTACCTGCAGAAATATGGCTAAACAAAATGGTTAATAGAGGATTAAAAATACAGTATTAAAGTACAAAATATTTTTCAAGTTAACAGTACAGACATAAATAAAATAATGTCTGTCAAACTATAAATAAAGATATGATATATCAAAGGGTGTCTGATGAAAGTCTGTCATGTTTCACACATTTTTGTTTGTATATATAATATTCCTTGTATCATGGCTACATTAATTCCATTATCCAAGGCTTCTGCAAAGTCTGCACTTCAGAGTCATATTTCAGAGGAAGTGGTATGCAGAATAACATTTTTTCAGCTAAATAACTGCAAAATGTTTTAAATTAAGAACACTTAGATTTGTTCTAAGTTAAAGCATTGCACAAATATGTAAAGAAAATTTATTACTTTGCTGACTGGTAATAGTGCCCTTTTCTTCACAGCAGTAATTTTCTTAGACCTCTTGTACTCCTAGGACACTAATACATATGTGCATTACACTGACATTGGTTAAAAGATGTATTTATTACTGAATTTTTGGAAATAATAAACAACTCTTTAAAAGTAGAGACACATCTCTGTATTTAATAAAATGCATCTAGGCATAGTTTAGAGCCTACGTGGAATGTTACCATGTCCATGTACACAGCTATCCCTCGGCAGCACACCATGCATATTAATCATGGCGCATTGCCGAAGGAGAGCCATGGGACACAGTTATTAAATCAGTGTAGGGAGTGTGGTCATAACTGTGTTTGCAGATGAGTAACATACTCACTGCACTGTCTAATTGTATTACAGCAATGTAATTTAATAAAAAAAAAAACATGTTTGTGCGGAGTGGCACTGAGAGCAGCAGTGCTAAGCTGTGCTGAGACACCTGACAGACATCTAAAAATGTAAACCAGTTATATTTAATTAGTCTGTAAATGTCAAGTTTAACCGTAGCTGACAGTGTTTGCAAGGTGTGCCACTGTGCTCAGCACTGCTTAAAGGTAGCTCAGAGGTATATGTAAAGGTATAGCAAAATTTCACACATCCATGTAGCTAAATGGTTATGGCCTCATGTGCAGTAGATGCAGTTTGAATACATGGAAGATCAAGTTAGCATTTTTGTTTGAAATACAAATTTTACAAATTATTTTTAAATACTGGCCTGCTGCACCCAGCTAAGCTCTGCTAAGACCTGCTAAACACTGCATAAACAAATAACAGTGGCTAATATTTATGCACTGCTTGGCATCGCTTGGCTGGTTTACACACTGCTAAGCAATTCCAAGCATTTGGTGTATTCCAGTTTTCACACTACTTAGCTCAGTCACTCTGGTTTGTGAGGTGCTAAGTGACACACCACATTTTTAAATACTGCCCAGCAGTGTATAAGGGTGGGAAAACAGGCTAGATTAGGCCCAATAGGTGGGAATACAGCATAATATATTACAGTCCTGTCTCTGAAGGATAAAATGGCAGGTGTTGGAGAGGGTTCACTCTTTCAGGCACACCAGTGGGGCATTCAGCAGTCCAGGGTCATGGTTAGACTCCTTGACAAAAACCATGAGGGCCAGTTGATGCAGGGAGGTTTCCAGGGCTCAGGTGCAAGGTGGAGGCCTGGGACCAGCTGGCAAGGGACCTCACCAATGCAACTGGTATCACCTTCAGAGGTGAGCAGTGTCATCACCACCATGATGACCTGAAAAGATGGAAGAGAGCTGTCTTGGACGCCTGGGTCCATGAATTCAAGGCTGGAAATGTCCCACATGTATGTAAGTGCCATTACTTGTGTTTCAATGATATCTCTTGCATGTCTGATAAACTAGTGTGTATAATGGTGTGCTTCTCTCCCAACAGCTGCAGAGGAGAGGGCTCGCAACATTGAGGTGCATGCTGGGAACTTGGCCAGGCTGTCAGTGAGTGTGGTAAGTACAGATGTATTTTGCTATCTCTAGTCAAATAAGCAATAAAGAGTAAAGTATTAACTGTGATTAGGTATATACAGTAAAGATTGTATTGCAATGAATTTGTACTTAACACCTGTACTGCAAGAAGTGCATACTGCCAACTGTTGTGCCATAAGCAGGGAAGACTAAATCATTAACCGTAATAAAGTATATGCAATAAAGTTTGTAGTGCAATAACTGTGGAAATACAGCTGTGTTGCAACATCTGCATAATAACAACTGTTGTGCAATAAAACATGAACTTATACCAGTAACAGATTGAAGCTTTCTCTAATAAAGTCTGTTGTGTGATGACTGTGGAAGTAGGGCTGTTTTGCAAGAAATCAATTATTAAAACCATTCTGTAATAAAAACACAAAATAATATCAGTACCTGCATGAAGGTATACCTAAGAAAGTCTGTTGTGCAATAAGTGTAGGTTCAGAGTTGTTTTGTAAGAGATAACTTATGATAGATGGTCTGCAACTACATATGGACCAATAGCGATAACACCAAGGTAAATCGTGCACAGCAGGATTGTCTTGTTTCCCCATTGCATGTCAGCTACAAGCACTCAGGCTGTAAGGTATGGTGCTGCAGTCAGGTATAACAGTGTAATAGTTCTAGACTGCAAATAACCCATAATCAAATATTGTTTGTTGACTTCACAGATATTTCAACACACTAACAATGCATTGTGTGCACCTGAATTCTATGTAATAATGTATACTTATTTCTCTCATGCTTGAATGTCATGCATGTGTGTCTAACTATCACTCCAGTCAAGTATAAAACTGTACCACTATTAGCAGGTCATATTCTGGTACCAGGTGAGTTCTAGGCAAATATCAGTCAATCAGTAATCAGCAGTGACTCATTATCTCAGTTTGCTAAATGTTGTGCACAAAGTGCATTTTTGCCACACACAGACCAGGGTGTGAATCCAGTGCTATGAAGATCTAAATATTACAGTATCAGTCATGTAATGTTTACAGATATTCTCTCCACAGGAACTACAGATAAATGGATGAGGTACCCCATATTATGAGTACATTATTGTGTGTTTACATGTCACAAACTGTTACAATCATTACCAGAAATGTGAAAATACAACATGAAATACAGGAAATAAGTGTACTAATAAAAAAATAAAAGAAATAAAATGTGTAAGCTTTGGTATGGCTGCATGCCTGGAGTGTGTGTTAAAGGTTGCTAGAGTCAGTTAATACATTTGATGCAGATATCCTCTGCAGTCACTGCTATTGGGATCTATCCCCATGCCTGCCAACCAAGGCATGATAGTTGTTTACTGTCTGTACTGTACACATACATGTCTCTCAAGTGTCACTTGGTAGTTATATAGGTACACCTGATGTGCAAGTGTTTTGTGTAGTTTTGTACCTGCAGTTGTTACTGCTTGGCCCATACTGTCCCATGCAGATAGCCTGAGAAGTATGGACATGCTACCGCAGCTATTGGGCACTTTTACACATATATAAAGGACAGACCTGTATAGTAGATAGCAGTACTGTTGTCAACTATATAGCCTATAATGGTATTAATGGACTGTATTTCTCTCTCTACTCACCGCTTATCTTCAAATATTTATTATTGTTATGCATTGGTTATGGTTTACTATTAACATATGTTGTTCCATAAACTTTATTTTGGGGCAAGTGTTTTATTATTGCTATGTATTACAATGGCTGCATATTAACGTATCTTGTTGAATTATCAATTCTGTTGCCCATATGCCGTAACTGTTACTGGCATGCTGTTAATATACTGACTGTTCTGTTATTCATTATTGTGTTTCACATAATATGCATTGAAATGGAATGGAGTTATTTCCAGTGTTCTGCCATGCTGTTATTACTAACAATGGTTTTGTTCATAACTAACCTAAATGTATTGCTTCATCTCCATAACCACAGCACGCCTGAGTAGGCCAGTTCCTGCTGATCCACCTACCCTAGCTCAGCTGGTTGTGGCACTGGGTGCCAGCATGTCTTGGACCCATGGCAGTGGTGAGCCTTCCACTGGCCTTTCACCACCATCAGGTGGAACCTTTTCAGGGGACGGGGCCCATCCTCCCTGACAGCAGTGGTGGAGGGGCGGTAGTCACGCAGGGTTGACTACTGGCCATGGTGTGCAGGATTATTCATAGGAACTATGTATGTCACTTGTGCCAGATCGAGGACAGACTCAACTACCTGGTAGGGCCAGCTGGCCCTGGTGCGCAGCCTCCAGTGCTGCCACCTTTGGGCAGTGAAGGAGCAGTGTGGACTGCCCATGGGTGGGGACCTCAGTCATGCTGCTGTTGTCTGGAGGCACATGCACTTCAGATTCCACAACACCCTCCCGGTCTAAGGTGTTTACCCCCTCATGTGTTACACACTGCTCCTGTCTGCTGTCCTTTTTGTCTTGTCTGTCTGCAATTGCATCCTCTCCTACCCAACTTACCTCCCAACATGTACCTATATCTCTTCCCAACATTCCACTCTCTCCTTATTAAAAAAAAAGGGCACCTCTCCCACAAAACATATATTGGCTCATATATAGCTCTCCATTTCACACACATGTCCACTGGACACAACTAATTTGGTCTAATTGTCTTGACAGCACATTTATGTTGTCCTCTCCCCTCTCTCTGGGGTTTGAGAATCCAAATTCAGCCACAAAATCTGTCAAACTACACAGCTGTTGTATAAGAAATTGAAAGCTATGGTTCTTCCCTACACCCGTCCTGCACATCCATACCTGCCTTTCACTATGTTTTTCCTCCTGCTTGTCCCCATTTCACCACTGTCCTTTCACTCCCCTTTTCTTTTTCATTTTTTAGCGTTGGTTTGGATGGAGTGCCGCGATGCAGCACAACATGCCATACCACCAAACCTGCTTAAATGAACTTTAATGTGCCTTAATGATCCTATGTGTTTCTCACAGTGTTAAGCACATGTATAAAATAATCTCCTTGGCACATTTTGACCCAGGCGCTTGTCAACTACAGCTTACTGCACTAACCCAGTAGGCCACACAGATCATAATTAAAGCTGGTGTTTCCAGTAATACATACTGATTGCCACTGACAGACTGAAATCAAATCTAATGTGACAAATGGGAGTGTACTTGAGACTCTGATGCAAAAATACGCAAGTAGACAGCGAAATAAATAATAATGGCAGCCTGGGCTAGCAGGTAAATGTTCCCTTTTACTTTAAAAATCTTCAAACACACCTGCTAAGGTGTCAATGGCAGAGTGCATATGTTCAAATGGGACTTTGCTGCAGAACAACTGCCTTTGAAAGCCATGCACATACTGATGGATGCAGAAGTGTGTCACAGCCTGTAGGTCAGCATATATACCTGGCAAATACACCTGCCACAGCACTGAGTCAGTAATGCTGTCTGTTAAATGCCTTGCATACAGAACATGTTGCCACACACAGTTCTGGGTTTGAATATAGTGTGTTGCACTTCAATTACATTGTTGTAAACACAACCAGTAATGACTGAGTCATACACTTTTAATCTCCATAGGTTACTGCTACTGAATTATCAGCTACCCAGTTTTTCAAGTCACAGGCCTGCAGGTAGGGACACAATGCACATATCTGTATAGCCTAACTATATGTCACCTGCTACTCTGCTATTGGCACTGCTGCATAACAGATGTTCCTTAAGCACATGCCTCAAGTGGACTGTAATGGGTACCCTTACCCTGGCTGTGCTGTAACAGCAGGGCTGGCACAACTGCCAAAGTTGCACATACAGCTTGCAGGCCTTCAACGTGTTCACACTCCGCCCCATTGTGTCCTAGGCTGCAGCTGAGCATACACGACTGTATGTTAAGGTAGCTGCTACAGACTGATCATACTTCCCAACCCCCTATAACAAGGGATTCAGACACAGACATAGATAAAGGAGGGGTAAAGGTCCACAGATAGGTACACATTTCACAGTTTGCCCCTACAAAGATAGTAAGTTGATAGAATAGCTACTACTGCATTAGCATGCATATTCTAATGGGTATGATGTCTGTTCTCCTTTCTGACCTCAACCCACAATTTTTGCCAGTGAACTACCAGATGACCACACTGTCATGGGACACTGACCAAACATATCAGGCAAAAGTGTGAACATATTTCATACAGCTCTACAGTGGACAGTATTTGTACTTACCCCCTGCGATGCTGTAGTCTCCACACCTCAGTAATGTTCATCTCAAAAACTAAGAAAGGGGCCAAGGTCTACATGAAGACCTTATATATTGCACTGTGGTGCCATGGCATTGGCTAATGATAGTGCAATTCAGCTGTTTTTGGATGTAGTTAGCAATTCTGAGCCACATATTGGTTCAGAGGCAATTAACTGTTAATGAGCATTATCTACAAAAGGCAAGCAACTGTTTGTGGGGAACAGGTCTATATATGGTTTTACTCATGCAGACAGCATATGTGCAAAGCATTTGCAGAGGAATGCTTCAAAAAAAAGGAATACATCACTCTACCAGGTATGAACTACGTTTCACCATAAAACAGGATGCAGCTAGGAGGTTGGATGTATGGGGAATAGGGATTAAAAAGTAGGCTTGTATTAGATCTATGATAATGACATCAGTGATACTCTGTTGTGCAGCACCTATATGAATGCCTCTCAATTGCCTCTGCTTTGAATCACATCTCTACTCTGTCCCTGTTCATCCCTCCTACAATGGTTGGCTGTTGTAGTAAACATAGAGGATTACACATAAGACATAGTGACACTAAGTAAGGGTGTCTATCAATGTCACACACGAATAGTACTAACATTGTAAAAGTGTCCCTGAATGTCCCTGATGTACTATGGCTAAGTCGCTGTTTCATGGACATTCGTCCCTGTCTAGTTGAGAGCTATGCCTAACATACCTCTCAACCTCCTTCAGTAAGAAATAGGGACAAAGCCATATTTAATGGGGGGTAAAGGTCCAAACTCAGT
This sequence comes from Protopterus annectens, assembly GCF_019279795.1. Lineage (NCBI taxonomy): Eukaryota > Metazoa > Chordata > Ceratodontiformes > Protopteridae > Protopterus > Protopterus annectens. Next base: position 1,080,211,455 of record NC_056747.1, on the reverse strand, counting down.
GACAGAGTATACATATTGGCCATGCAAAGAAAGAATGTGATCAGAGTAACAGATATTACTGTAGCATAAGTGTTGTATGAGGGGTCTGATGGGGAACAGTTTAATTCTGTGTCAGTTTTTGGACAGCAACCACTAATCAGTGGATAACCATTTGTCAGACATCCACAAGTTTGTGCAAGAAGGACCACATCTATGAGACAAACATGGTGACATTATGCAAACATCTACATAGTTGAGGATAGCTGAGAGGCATTGTCTACAGGTAACATATACTACAGCAGGTTTGCATTGCTGTCATTGTGGCACACTAGTGTTGCTGGACAGTCCCCATATAGTCATTGGAATAGCACACTGCTATTTGTCCGACAGTGGCCATATCACACATCAGTGGGGATTTGCCCATAGGGGACACACCAAAGTACACTGCAGTGATGGCTGCATAGACATACAGCAGAATCTGTCATAACACACAGGGACATTACCCATTATTGCTGCTATTTTGGTAATAACCACATATGTAGTGTGTTGCCAAAGTGTGGGGTATTATTTGTGAAGGAGCAGTGGATAGTGCAGGCCATTATGAGTGTGTAGGGTCTGTACCTAGTGGACACCCATGTATCTGGTCCTGTAATGTGTTCCCCTCTTGTTGTCTAGCTGGAACAATGTACCAACGGAGACATCCTCCATTTTCATCTGCAGAAAATGATGTTATATTGGATGCCCTCAGACTCAACCATCACATCCTGTTTTCAAGGGGTCACCACAATCATGAACAGTGGACAGCATTGTGGGCCAACATTGTGAGGGCTGTTAATCATATTGGCCAACAGGACAGGACCTACGAGCAAGTCCAATACTGGGCCACAAACATGGTCAATGCCACATGTCAAAGGGAAGCTGCTGTTGCCAGGGATCATGCTGCCACCAGTTTAGGGCCTGCAAAAGAACAACCACTCTCAGCCTCAGAGGAATTTCTGGTGAACCTAGGATCAACCAGCAGCTCCCAGCCAACCATCACACCATACATCCTGGAGGTGGGTACCACAGCATCCACATCAGAGAAGCATCCAGGTAAGCTTACTGTGTTCACCATATAATACATTAGCAGTCATTGTGTCAGGCTCTACAGACCAGTACATGGGTGTCAGGTCTATCTGCATTGGGGTGTGGTTTGGCTTTTACCCACAGTTGTGCACATATACTAGGAATGTTACAAATATAGCCAGTATCACAGTAGCTACATGTGGATATACAGACATATTACCTTGTAACACTGCAACATTTGCTGTTGCTGACAATACCTCTCCCTCACCTTTTCATAGGTCTGTCAGGTATGGCCGACATTCATGGTCCTGTACCTGGTAAGTGTGATAATGTTGTTTTACAGATCATATATACCCTATGAATGTTAAGGGCTGCCATTTTGCCTTATGCACAAATGTTGTGCTTAGCCAGAGTAGAATAATTGTATGCTTCCTTTTGGATCAGTTAATTACAGTGCCTAGCCTAGGTAATGATAGGTGTGTATTTCTACAAACATTAACATGTTTGCAGTTCTGGTTATGAGCAATTACACAACATGCTATACATTAGGCAAGATGCCCATTGAAACATAATAAGATAAGGTACATACATGAGGAAGTGCTACTACAACTGGCATATCATTGGCAAGATAGGTGTACTGGGTTTTATGTGTAGTTCTGTCACATGCATTGTCAAATTGCATAACTCACAGGTGTATTGTACTAGCAACATTACCTGGATGTAGGTGACGTGCATGTAATACAGGGCCTAGGTTGTCTGTGTATGTTGTTGTGAGTTTGTGTGCTGTGCATGGCATCAGAGATGAGAAGATGTGGGACATGTAATGCAGCTGTGGATCCTCATCTGTATGAGTCTGTGTAAATTACCATACATAATAGTGCAGATGGTAATGTATTGCTTTTGTCTTGATTCTCACAGGTGAACAGGGGGGTTGGAATCTGTCCCCCTCACAACCTGATGTTAGTGACACATCAGACTGTGATGATGATGGTAGACATAGTGAGGCACAGGTGGGGTTGTCGGTAGCTGAATCTGGCCCAGAGGTTGACATCCCTCTTCTGCTCCCATTGTCTCCACGCACAGTCAGTGTATGCCCACACATACCAGTCACTAGAGGCCACAGATATTGGGCAGTCAGAGTGTGGCGACATAGTACAGGACAGTGTGAGAACTATGGATTCAGTGAGTGTAGAAACTGGCCATAGCTAGAGAGCTGGTGAGGTCCCACACAGGAAGATAGACAGGAGTGCTCAAAGGAGGACTGTTTCCCATCCACCTCCTGTTGCAGGTAGCACATCGTGGGTCACTCAATGCATGTTTTGGGCTATCATGGAGACAAAGGCATGATCTGAACACAACACCAGATGGATGCTTAAGGTTATGGATGCAGCACAGTCTGACATCTGTGACTGTCTTCACCACATTGGTGACACCTGATATAGTGGACAAATGGTGGGCTAAGTCAGTGCTTGTCTTTGCGTGCACATTTTCTGTGCTGGAACATGTGGTTGGGGTTGGGCGTGGGACATGTGGACGTAGGTCAGCAACACCATCTGCTGGGGCTCCACATGGCCATGCACACTCACATTCTTGTAGTGGCAGTACCTCCAGTGTTACAGAGAGAACTGCACTGTCCACACCATGATGTGGCAGGCCATAGGCACATGGTCCTGGGTGGTCCCATAGGGGAACCAGGCCCAGCAGACAACAGTCACTGTCAGGTACTAGCACTACGTCTAACCTTGGGAATGGTGCTGCCCATGCTACTCCTGGTGAAGGCAGTTCCCATGTCCATACCCAGAGATGGTGAAATGTCCACTCTACCATGTATGGTTCACAGCTGTCTACTATACACATGTGTATGGCTATCACTAGCCTTGACTGTGTAAATGAGTAAACTCCAACATCACTGTCACATGCGGTCATCTACAAACACACACAGCACCTCTCCATGGCCCATGTAGCCAGTAACCCTTACTGACTCACACACATGCTGTCAACTATTTGGCACAGCCTGGGCCTCTGGCACCCCCACACCATACCCTGTGCATGTGATGATACCTGTGCCACATCCCTGCCATCCATGCCATCAATGTGAGGGCCTGCATATATGTGTTTGATGCACAAAGTGACTAAGTAACTTTATGTGTGCTTGTGTAGTGCAGCAGTGTTATGCCATGGCAGTTGTTGTGGGCCATGACAGGTACTGAATACTGGCATGTATCAGGACTTCACATCAAATGTTGTGCATCTTTGTTGCCTGATGGTACACTGATGGTAGTGTTACAGAATGACAGGTGTGTCATGGACCTGTTTATGTTTTTGTCCCAAGAGTCTGAGCAGTTCAACTATGGACACATAGTGGCAATACAGTGGCACAGGATGGCAAGGCAGCACAGCAGAGATATGATGTCAGCAAGGTATGCCAGTATATGTGCATGGCTCCCTAGTTGCATATGTGTAGAACAGTGTGTCAGGAACAATGGGGCAGTCAGTGTCATCATGCTTTCATACCCTGTGACACACTCTATTACCCTTGATACATGTCACCTGGGTATTCTGCACGTACAACTGTAGATGGTGGTGGACATCAATTATGATTATGTAGAGGAGGGCAATGTAGGGCCAATAGCTAGTCACAGGGCCATAAAGTTCATAACCAATGCATAGGGGTAGGCCACATGGGCATGTCTTCAGTGCTGTAAGTGGACATATTTACACACACACAAGTTGGACACTGTGAGATTAGATTCCCTACTTATCAAGTATAATACACTATAGCTTATAACACTTATCACATGCACCTCACTGTTTATGTAAAATTGCACTGTCAGCCAGTGCTCTTAAGATGGATGACATCAGCAGGCCTTGGAATGGAGGCCAGTGTTGAGGCCAGCAGCTAGTCAGTGGGCATAAAATGCATAACCATTGCACAGAGATAAACCACATATGCTTGTCTGAAGTGCTGCACAGGGATATATTTACACACACACACTAGTTGGATGCTATGAGATTAGCACCTCTACCTGTTCAACATTACACATGACAGCTCACAGTACTTACTGCATGTGCCACAATATGTATGTGATGTTACACTGTCAGCAAGTGCTCTTAAGGTGGATGACATCAGCAGATCTTGTAACGGAGGCCAATGTTGAGAGCAGCAGCTAGTCAGTGGGCATAAAATGCATAATCATTACACAGAGGTAGCCCATCTGGGTTTGTCTGAAATGCTGCATGGGGATATATTTATACACACAAGTCAGATGCCATGAGATTAGAACCCCTACCTATCTAGTCATACACATTATAGTTTGCAGTACTTATCGCATGAGCCACAGAGTTTATCCAGTGTTAGATTGTCAGCCAGTGCTCTTAAGGTGGATGATATCCACAGGCCTTGTAGGGAGGGAATTTAGAGGCCAGTAGCCAGTCACAGGGCCATAAAATGCATACAATTACACTGAGACAGTCCGTATGGGCATGTCCATAGTGGTTTGAGGGGATATATTGATGCACACACAAACAGTTGGAGTATGTGAAATTAGAACTCCTACCTATCTAGCATTACACACTACAGCTCGCAGTACCTATTGCATGCAACACAGGTTAACATTGTTATGTATATTGATGAAGGTAGAGTACTTGTGGAGTACATAAAGTGGCCTTGTGTTAGACAGCATGTGTGGCATGCTGCTTGGTACTGTTATTGTATCTAGTGTCCTACGGTTGGGATAACTGGTAATATCCCTGCTATGTGTGTACACTTACCAGTCTAGCCATATGTGGGTGTTTTCAGTGTGTAGGCAGATATGTGGCCAGGGACAATATGGCCTGTCCAAGGAATGCATTGCACCCATTGTACATTACACCATCTGTGTACCTATGTCTGTCTGCAGGGTGACAGCCTGTAGGCTCAGGGGTCTCCGGGTGAGTGGATTATACACTGTTGGTGCCTTGGTCTAGTGGCACTGGAAAGCTGTTGCAATGTGTATATGCAGATAACCACAGCATTCAGGGGTATGTGGGAACATTTGTACATCTCTGTCCATATCTATATCAATGTGTATAACATGGTGTCTCCTTAAATGTAGTTGTGTGTGTAAGTAATGTAAATGTATTATGTAGAAGTATGTGGGGTGTCTATGTATCATTGTACTTTATATAGCTATATATTTATCTTGTTATCATATATATATATATATATATATATATATATATATATATATATATATGCCACATACTGATAGAGACACTGATAAAGCATGAGGGTGATAGGGAGAGACAGATATGTATATGTAGCTGCATGTCTGTACAGACATATGTCCGCATAGCAGGTCTTTGGGCAGTAGAAGCGACAGACTTGGGCTCAATTTAGCTAAGTGTAGGACCATACCTAGTGTGATTGTCACTACTTACAAGGTGACTCCAGGTCAGAGCTATCTGTATTCCAGTCTGGGATTATTGTGTACTGCAGGCCATTGGCTATTGCATCTGTTATCACAACACTGCAGTTGCCTGATATTGTCCAAGGCACTCCCCGGCTGTTTGCTGACCTTAATATGTGACTCAAATCTCAGAACTGTAGAGAGTTTCACAGACTTTCCAAACATTTGCCCTATATATTTGCCCATTTCACATAACATTGTGGTTTCTGGCAAATTAGTTGCAAATTAGTGAAGACTGAAGTAAATAAATAATGACAGAAATCTGAGTTTCAGACTGCATGCACAGCAGGATAGTCATGCTAATACAGGACCTGTTATTCTATCGACATTCTACGTTTGTAAGAGCAAATATTTAAAACCTGTCCCAAGTTGTGGGCCTTGGTCCCACATTTATTCACTTTATTTGACCAGATTTCCTGCTGTAAGAGGTTGAGAGGTATGATGTGATTGGGGTACATGGTAAAACACCACACACCGGGTGACAGTCTGCATACCTCTCCCTGTACATGGTTTTGCAGAATGTCCAGCATTCCGCCCCATATGTCTGCTGTGTTCTTCATACAATTGTGGTTTCCCAGTGGTATACATCGGTCACTGATCTGCTGTACCTACTAACACATTTAACTGATGGTCTTTGCATCCTAGACCTAATCTGACCTGTATCAGCCTGCTGTTAAACTAGCCACCTGCGAGTTTATTCAGAGCATGTGTAATGTCTGTATGTAGGTATGGCCTTTTGTGCCCCCATTCACTCTGGCTTTTTCCAGCTTTCTTGCAGTAACAGATTGATGGGTTATGACAGTCTGTGAGACTGCCACCATATGAGCACCTCACATGCAAAAGATGTTGGATGCTTCCAGATTCGAACCATCATCACCATCACACATGCTACAGTCCCTGGCCCACTGAGCCACACCAGCCACCAGAGAGAGAGGTTTCCTTCCTCATACTATCAACAAGATAAAGGAATTGTCTGGTCTGCTGGTATATTGTTGCAGACTTACTGTTACAGCAATTTTATGCCAACACTGATGTGTTTGGGGTGGGTAACGACCAGCCTATGCTACGCTGGCATAGACAGTTCTGGGACTGTCCTGTAACACCACTGTTTGGAATCTCCCTGGACTACTGTCATGGAGTTTCCAGCCATGTGGCCTAGTGGCTATTATGGGGCACATACTAGTAAACAGAGTACCTGTTTTCCCAAGAGTCTGTTAGATCTGTACAAATAGCCCAGTAGCCCACTATAGAGCTCTGCAAGTGGCCCAGTAGCACACTATACATAGCTCACTATATTCCCTTGCATACATGTGGTAGGTCCATATGTATGGTACCATATTGTAGTACCCTTTACAAGTGCTGCACAGGAGAGTGACTTACCTTGCGAATGTAGCAGTTGAAAAACTTGTAGTTCAGGACTGACTATCTCTGATGTATGCAGTCCACAGCCAATACATGGTGAAGTACAGGTTGTATGGCCTGGCTGGCATAATTTTTACTGATATGTATGCGAGTAGGAATATGGTGTCAGTCCCTAGGGCCCTAGGTTATCAGTGCATGTGCTATCTGCTATCTTTTGGTCAAGACCAGGGCATATTGGGCACTCCTACATCTGCCTACAGAGACAGCATCAGGGGGTTCCTCCTGCAAGTCCACCTATGGGTGCAGCTGTAGTGATCTAGGCACTGGTGGGGGCTGTGTATCCCTTTCTTTGCTGATCCTGCTGCAGCTGTTTCTGCAGGATCATATTGTATAGCATGACACATACTGTGGGCATCTGTGCACATGTGGCTGGAGAGTACTGCAAGGCTCCAACAGATATATCAAAGCACCAGAACTGCAACTTCAACAGCCCAAACACACACTCTGTGATGTTCCTGGTTTGTGCATGTGCCTCATTATGGCTTTCTTCAGTGGGTGTGTGTGCATTTCTGATGGCTGTCATCATCCATGGTTCCTGTGCGTAGCCACATCCCCAAGTAAATGATCATGTGGGTTGTCCCCCCTAGCAAACATCTGGTACAGCTGTGATGCATGCCAGATATGGGAGTTGTGATAACTTCCAGGGCTGTCAGCACACACATTCATGATAATGCCCTGGGCATTGCACATGATCTGGCAGTTGATGGAGTGGTACCCCTTGCAGTTGACGTAGATTCAACCCTCTTCTCTGGGTGGTGCCTTGATGTGTACATGAGTGAAATCTATAGCACCCAGTACCTTAGGGTAGTGTGCTACATGGTAGAAGAGTTTCATACTGCTGGCCCTCTCATCAAGGGTGTGGAGAAGATAAATGTGCTCCTGGAGTCCCTGGCATGTGGTAAATTGGCATCCAGGAACTGGTGGAGTACCCTGGAAGCAGATGCCATTGAGACCCCCATCATGTCCCAAGTTGGTCTTTGGAAAGTACTAGTAGCTAGTATCCTAGGGGCTGCACATACCTTTGTTTCCACTGGATTGGTTCCCCTCTGTTGGCTCTGGGTCTGAGTTAAGGGTGGCAGAGCTCAGTGAGTGGCTGTTATAGTATGGCCCTATCCACCCTGTAGCAATCTACAATCTCCAGCTCGTGCAGCTCTTGGTAGGTTACACTGGGCCTGAACACTCTTCTCCTTCTCAGTCAGCATCTCACACATACATATGTAGCAGACCTACAGCAGCCCCTAGCATTCTCTAGGTTAAAATTCCCAAGTCAGTGCTCCTTTGGTGTAGAGTCCAGGGGAAAATCAGATTGTAGGGTGCATGCATACTTTATAGTACTCTGATGTAGGTGTACTCTGTGTGATTGGCTCGCTATGATTCATTCCACCTGCTAAGTGCATCATTAAGGGATTTATTGGCCCTAGTTTAAGTGGGAGAGGGCTCATTAGAAATGAATATATCATTGGCTTTCTCAGCCAATTTTTTTTTGACAGCTTTCCTTGCTGAACACTGCAATGCACCGTGGAAACCCACTCCACAAAGATAAACATAGCTTAGCAGTCGGTAAACATACCGCCATGGGGGGGTGTCAGGCTCAGCACTGCTGTGTGCTTCGCAAATACACTCAAACCTACTGAAACATGTGCCCCTAAGATAAACAAAGCTTAGCAGTCACCAGACACACTCCTCTGCTGAGCAGGGTGGCACAACAAAAAGGTACCGCTGAGCTCCAATGAACTTAAACGTTTGTGGACACACCCCCTTTTCAGGTCAGCTACCTCTTCTCTGGACATCAACATGGTTCTGTGCCTACACAGATAGGATCTGCAGACACAGATACCCATTTGTGCTATTCAGTAACCCCAGGTCATTTGCATACAGATCCATGGACATTACCTGGTAACTAAATGGTTTCAGGCCCTGGCTTGTTAGCAACCACAGCAGTCCTACATTGTACATACTCCACACAGGGTCCTGTAATACATTGCTGTTACATACTTATAAAGTCTGGTTTTTACAATATTTTTATTTTTTTTCCATAACATATGTTTGCGCACTGGGGCGTGCCATGCAAACATACCCAGGGTATTAAAAAATATATATTATTTTACATTATTTTCCATACAGTTTTGGACACACAGCGGTTACTTTTGCATATATCTGTGTCCTCTATACAATTTCTGCCACTGTAACTACACTTTTACAGCCCCTGGTGTCATTTGAACATCCTGTACACGGAATTCTTCTGTGTACATTATGGACACCAATATATGATCTGCATGACTGCCTGTCTGCTTGCTGGATCTCTCTACATGCCTCATTTGCATGCTTTTCACCTGCTTATGAGGTGATTTGTATGCCACGGACACTTCCATGTTCGCATGCTCATGCACACCCCTCAGCTCCCTTTACTGGATTGCGCATTTGTTTACTTCCGTGTAAGTACCATGCCACTATCCTTACACAGCAAATAAGAACATGTAAGCCTTATTAAATTCTCCCTTAGTTTATATGCACTTTCATTTAATGTATGTACAGCCGATTTGCTTACCTGAAATGTCATTGCTGATAATACATCTGCATGCTAGCTAGCTGAGTAAACAGAAGAAGCTGCCTAGGCTCAAATTGTTAATTATGTGATCATAGGTTCAAAACTTGACATAACAATTTTTTCAGAGTGACTTTGAAGATGAGATTTTCTCTTTTCTCTGCCACTGAATCCATACTATTGATACATTATTTTGAAACTGGGTTAACACTAGGCACAGGATATTCTAGTTTACATTGTTAATCTCGGGTACAAAATATATTTAACTCCTGACATATTAGGTCACATCTAATGCACAGCTAAAAGCTCCTCTGTGTAATCTCACCATAATACTTAGAAGACTTCTAATAAGGTAAAATATTATTTGTCATGGGCATAGCCTGCAAGCACGGACATTTTTTTCTTCTACCTCAAAACTTGATTTCTTTCACTGCTATTCCATCAATGTTGATGCTGTTTTTGAGACAGCAAGGTATGTTCATGGAATGACTTTTATTATTCTGAGTTAAGTCTTGCCTAAGGCTATAAGTCCTTTCAGATAAGAGTTATTTTTTGTTTCTACTTAGCAATTGGATAGTTGTGAATATATACCCCCCCACACAGACAAATATATATAATAGTACAGAGTGCAAGAGAAAAATCAATATGTAGGGGACATAGAATATTTAGATTTAAGAAGCAGACATTTAATGTGGAAAAATTAATAATGTTATATATAAAACTTCAACTATTGTCTAAAACATGAACTATAAGCACATATATCAAGAATTATGTCTATGCATGCTGTATTCTACATAGCATTACAGCATTAGAAAATGACTCATAGTTATGGTCCAAACCAAACAGGGGGAATAGATAATGCAAAGTTCATATTTAATTAGACTAAATGTGTATGTTTAGAGTACAGAAAAGTATTCATAATGGCTTATTCAGGCAGCATGTATAAAAACCTAGTAATAAGCAAGCAAGTTGGAAAAGGTAGAAATGCTAACTTAGATAGTTCAAGTTGTTTTAAGTGGGCAGACCCTGAATTGAAGGGTAGTTGCTGCTATGTAATATCAGAAGAGGGATGCTCTAATATGTCTGAAATCATCAGAGCTGGTAGCAGGATTTACATTATATCATAGGTCACAGAAACAGCTTAGTCATCTTTGACAAGTTTGCTGCTTGGCCTTATACAGTTGATATCACTGGACTTAACAGAACACAGGGTAAGATGACAATACAGGTATTCAGCGTATGTATAGGAAGGGAACAACAATCCAGGAGTTGAGGTTTGAATGGTAAGGTACCTAATAAGTAGTCTGTTTCGTGTTCTTCATATTGGTCACTGCTACAGTGGTCATAGCTATATGGATTATATCATGCATGGGATATAACAGCCTGCCAGCTTCCAAAGCTTCAGGCCACCTTCCATGTACCCAGACTGTCAGTCAGCTAAAGCTGAGCTGACTAAAAGGTCAGGAAAGAACACCAAGTCCTTCAGAGCTTATCTGCCACTGAGAAGAGAACTTCTGCAGGGTTCCTAGAATCTATGGTTGGGTGATACTCTTCCATTGCTAGACAGATAAGTTCCCTTTGGGGATAAACCATCTGCATTACTTTTGTTTTTTTACTTTTTTACTTGCTTAAATGAACCTTTAGAGAAAAACATGTACTTTTAAACTAGGAGAAATATTTTCCTTGACTGTCTTGCGGCTTTCATGCACTTTTAAGCAGGGGTACACTTTTTACTTTTGTTGTAAAAAAAATATAAAAAAAAGTTGTTTAATTAATTTTGCTGTTTTATTTTACTTTTTGAGGCTAGGAAAAGTGTTTAAAGTGTTTTTTATTGTATTTTTTGTTGGATAAAGTTATTTGTTTCAACTTTCCTGTTTTATCGACCATTGTTACTAAGACTCCCTTGGAAACAAGCACAATTGTTGGCTTGATCATGGAGCAAACTATTTGGCCCTTGACCAGACCTTCTCCCAGCCACAATAAATAAATAAATAAGTAAATAGTTAAGCAGCCTTTTCCACCACAATAAGATAGTAATTTGCCATAAATGGGTGACTCTGCTGTAGCCTAAGATGGTTACTCAGACCACTCATCTTTTTCTTTAGATCTGGTGTGGTCCATTTAGTCACCATGGACCAGAGGTTAGCCATGATGTCTACAGCTATTGGACTCACCCTAGTGAGCAAAGGATAGCCACTCTTGCTGGTCATGGGAGAAGGAGCAGGGAGTGTGCCCTTGGTTAGTCAGAATGCTCTGCCCATACCTGGGGAAGCTGTTGCTGCAAAACTGATTCTGTTTTTTTTTTTTTTTTACATTATTCTATCAAAAAAGATAGAGAAAACTAGGCATTTATCTTCTCCTATAACTGCTACTCTGGGCAGGAGGTATTTATAGTGCTTGACTGAGGGTCTTGTGCAGGCTTTTGATCTTTCCTGTAAGGTAGTTTCTGGAAAGAGAAAAATGGATTCTTCTTTTTCTGAAGAGGTTCAATATTTAGACTCTCTAGAGGATTGTGAAGGAACAGATGCATTTTTTTCTCCTCATGTTTTTGATTCACATTCTGGTGAGAATGTGATATATGAATCTTCATGTGATGAATTTTCTTTCTCTAAGCCAATTTCCAAGATGAACCAATGTTTTCAGTGGGAGAATAGTGTGGTTTCTCAGTCTCTAAAAAGATACTATAATTATACGTGAATCTTAAACCTGACCCAACATCTATAGGTTTAGTAAATCCAGCTGTTGCCAAACATTTTGTTAGTTCTAATATTGCTCCTTCTAAGAATGGTAAACTTTTAATATGCTTAGGAAAAAAGTGTATATTTCTGTAACTTTGATTTTCAGAACTCTAAACTGGAAGACTTGTATGTTAAAACTTATCCTCAGTAATTGGGAAACCGTGAGGACTGTTTTGGCATCAGTTTTTTGTTGAGGAAAAATCTGCATTGTGTAGTTTAATACCTTCTGTTTGTGAAGTCACTATCCACAGTCTGAAATCTGTTAACAGCTCTATAGATACTAATGCCAGGGCTGTATCTACTAGAACTGTTTTACAGAGCTTTGCCTGGCTGCATTCTCAGATCCTCCTGAAAGATGCCAAAAATGAAATTTTGAATTCCCCCCTGAATAAAGATTTATCAAAAAGTATGATCAGAATGGTAAGCAGATTTAGGGAATCTCACAGAGTTTTTCAGCATTCCATCTATAAATCCTCCAAGGGAATCTCTATTCTCTAGTCTAATTTTGGCCAGAGAGATAACTAGCAGTCTCAGCAGAAAGCTGGCAAGTAGTTGGCTAAAAAGCCATAGCAGAGTGGTTCCAAAAAGAAATCAAGAACCTTCAAGAACAAAGGACAGTCAAATAAGTCAGAATTACGATATAAAGGACATTTTCTCCCCTCTCAGCCTGACAGTCACTAATCCATTCCAAAAAGTCTGAATCTCCATTTCTCTTTTTGGCAACAAATTGTTACAGACAAATGGGTGCTGAATGTGATCTATGATGGACACAGATGCCAGTGGGAAGAAATTCCTACCGTTCAGGAGATTCCTTCTCATCCACCAGACCAAACTTTTCTCATTCCTCCTGTTTTATGTTATATTCTACCTCTTTGGGTAATAGAAGCTGTCCTTCCTCCTCAGTTAAGGAAATGATTATATACAAGAATGGTTTTAGTACCAAAGAAAGAAAAATCTTGGAGATCAGTTCTGGATCTTTCTTTCCTGAGTTAGTTTATGATAGTGCCAAAGTCCAAATGCTTTCACTTCTTAACCTGCTCTCCCTTCTTCCCCGTTTGAGTTTTCTAGTAACCTTAGATATAAGATGCTCATCATGACATTCTTGTTCATCCATATTTAGGTGTTTCTTAAGGTTTTGTGTGTCTGGATCATTTTATCAGTTCTCTGCCTTGCCCTTTATGTGCTGCTCCAAGAGTGTTCACAAAGTGTCTATCTCCAGTTAAAACCCACTGCAGGCTAAATGTTATCCACATTTTCTCCATATTTAGAGGACTTGTTTATCTTCACAGAGTACTTTTCATGGTGTCAGGAATCTTTCTCCTAGTTAAGAGATTTCCAACATGGTTTGGGATTCCAAGACAGCCTTCAAAATTATCTCTTAATACCATCAAACAGGAATGTGCTTTTGAGTTACCTGCTAGATACCTCAATACAAAGAGCTTTTCTTCCACAGAAAAGAATAGATCTATAGTTCAACCTATTCTAGGGGTTTTCCACTCAGACTTCTGTCACAACAAGGGAACACCTCATGATTCTGTGTCATGGCTTCCATGATTCTCATGTTACCACTTCCAAGACTCCACATGAGAAAGATTTAATGGTATCAGAAGCATCTATAGTCCCAGCATCAACACTCATTTTCTTTTCAAACACTTCTGGGATTTGTGAAAAGGGAAATAAGTTGGTGGAGACATCAAATTTCTCAGAATCCAGGTCTCCCTTTTCCTCCTCCTGGTACAATGCTGTCAGTCACAACAGACACTTCAGGCTTTGTTAGGAGAGTAGTGCCAAGGGAAATAACAGTGCAGGATCTTTGGAAAAAAAGACAGCCCAAAACAGACAAACATAAAAGAGATGCTGGCAATATAAAACATTTCCAATCGCTGAATCATCTGTAGTCCCCGGGACTTCTTCAAGTATTTACAGACAGTACCATGGCGATATGGCAAATAAACAAGCAAGGGAGAACAAGATTTTATCGCCTATGCAGATTACCAATGTTTGCATGGAATATAACTTTACAACAGAATATCACTTTACAGGCATCTTAAATACTATCAGAGCAAAATTGTGTGGCAGACAATTGTGTGGATCAGGACCAAGGCAGACCTTCACAAATTGAAAATGAATCAGGAGGTCTTCCAACATTTGATCCATCTATGAGAAATTTTTCAAGTAGACCTTTTTTGCTTCCTCTGTAAATAATCAACTGTCATAATTCTGTTCCAAGACTCCATGAAAGAAGGCCTGGTAAACATATGTATTTTCTTTTCCTTGGGCAGGAATGTTCCTGTATGCTTTTTCACTCTTTTCACTGATTTCCAGGGTACTTCTGAAGATTGATAAAGACTCCCCATAAATCACTATGGTGACTGCCTTATCATCCAACCAATAATGGTTCTATCTCCTTTCTTCTGAAATTGACCAAGGGCAACTACCGAAAGCTTCTTCATAGACTGGATTTTCTCACACAAGATTGGGGGTGTTTGATATATCCCAACCCGAAACAACTACAACTGATTCCCTGAATGATGAGGTGTTATTACCTTTTAGGATGTGCAGTGGGTACTAACAGAGACAAGAAAGCCTGCTACTAGATAATCATATATTAGCAAATAGAAAATGTCTTCTAGTTGGTGACAAGAAAGAACCAACACTCATACAGGGATAGATTTTTCTAGTTTGCAGTATTTCTGTGAGTTGCTATCTTATGGATTCCTTTACTCCTCTTTCAAGGTTCACTTGTCAGCCATTTTAGCATGTCTGCCCAATGCATCCCCCACTTTCAATGCAGTGTCATATCAAAATGTTTTTGAAAGGAGATCTACATAAGAAGCCTTCCAGAAAACCAGTGAATCTTCATTTAGATCTTAATTTTGTTAAAGAAGCTAACACTTGCTCATCTGGCGCACTTGAGGTTCTTAACAGGGAAACCAGTTTTGTGGATTGTCTTGATGTCTGCAATACGAATATCTGAGTTGGAAGTTCTTATGGTGGGTCAGCCTTATCTCATCTTTCCAGAAATAGTTTTCTTTGAAAAATAACCCTTCTTTTATGCCTAAAGTGGTATTCAAGTTTACTTTAAACCAATCTTTTAATCTCTCCCTTCTTTCTGTAACCCAAAAATGAGAGAAAAAGGAAACTTCATACCTTGGATGTTCACTTACAACTTAGGTACTCTCTTGACAAACAGACCTTCTGAGCCGTTATTCATTTCTTGTGAAGGTATCTTGGCCTCTAAGTCATTGTAGACAAGCTCATTAAATTAGTTATAAACTCCTATGTCACCCACTGGATAAGCAATTGGCTGACAGATAGTACCCAAGAATCTAGGCCAGTGGTGTCTAATTCCACAAAGAGCCCAGTCACTAGTGAAGGCACTCAAGGCTCAGTACTGGGGCTTTTCCTTTTTGGCATTTATTTCTCTGAAGTTGAGGTCAATGTCAAGGGCATCTAGTTGATTAAATCTGCAGATGATTGCAAACTAGGTATAGGCATAGACTCCCCCAGTGACAGCAATACACTCCAAGAAGACCTGGCATAGACTAATAACTGCTGCCAGAGTCACAGTCTAAAACTTAATGCAAAGAAATGCATATTAGTAGCCTTTGGGAAAAGGGCTGCCCCTGGAAACTACCACATTGATAATAAACCCATAAGAGTAGACCCCGTAGTCAGAGATTTGGGAACACATGTAGACAGTAACTTGGCTTTTGACCATTATGTGTCTATGGTAGTAAAGAAATCATTCTATATTCCCCAACTTATAAATTAACGTATGGCATCTAGGTCAAAGGATGCCATTGCTCCACTGAACCTAGCCCTTATCAGACTAATTATTGAGTACAGCACCCCCTTTGGAGTATACCTGACCAGGCATATGTAACTACTCACAAAAAGAATACATCACCTAAACAACATGTTCTACATGCACCAACTCAAAGCCCTATCCCTGTACGTGGTCTCTTACAGATTGCTGAGAGTTGATCTGTGCCTGGCCTGCAAAGTATGCTTTGATCCTACTCTGATGGACATGCTGCAAACCCCACAAACAAATAGCATCAGAATTACCTGATATAGGGATGTAAACCTTATCTGTAACATAAATGGGACTGAGGGATAGGTATGTTTCTCAGAGACTACCTCTTCTCTGAAACAGGCTTCCCATCCTTTTGAAACAGCTGCATTCTAACTCAGTTCAAACGTAACTTGCATTAGTGGATGAGAAATCAGAACTTCTGACACCTTTGTCTCTACTAGACAGAGGCAGCCTACAAATGTTTCACCTGCCATCCCCAAGCCTAAATATACCCATTAAAATAACCCTAGGGCATCACAAATTTGTCAGATATATTTGAGAAGCATGGACAAGTTTAGAAAGACCCCCTGGGAAACCTATAACGGACAACTTGTATCTAAGCAGACTATTACCAAATGGTCAGTAGTGTAGCAAGGGTGGGGCAACTGCCCTAGGCTGAAAGTGTTAGAAGGGGAGATCAAGAGTTACTGATGAATGCATTGCTTTTCTGTGTACCAAAATGCCTGTTCAGAAAGGCAGTTCAGCATTATTTTTTTCCTTTTCAACTGAAGTGCTGAAGGTAGCATGTAGAATTTGTAGGAAGCTGATTGGCACCAATCCACTTTCTACAGTAACCCAAATCCTTTTTTTTGCTCTTCAGTTGAAGTCAGAGATAAATAATATTTGTGGGAATGGCATGTAGTGCTAGATAATCCACCTCCTGCTGTACAAATGGTTGCCTTAGGCTATTACTATTTGTTATTCCTACCACATCAAAACTATTCCAGGCAGGGTCAAGTCTTGCTCTATCAAGGCCTTCACTTTACCTAGGGTGTTCTGGAAAGGATTGGACCCTAGCAGCATTCTAGAAGCAGTAAATTGGTCATCTATGCATATTTTTACAAAGTACTATAAAATAGATTCTTTCCACAGGTCTAGGACAGGCTATGTTAGAATCATTTTCCTGTGGCTCCCTGACCTTTCCCCTTCCAGTTCCCAGTTATTTTTTGCTATATAAATGGTAATCTACCCATATAACTAAGGCTACTGCAGTAGTGATCACTGTGGTGAACATAATACATTTCTATAAGCAAACTTTCCATAAAAAGAGATGTTCACATGATCACTGCTGCAGTAGTCGCTCCCCCTGCTGCCATTCTCCTTGCTTTTTTTTTTTTTTTTTTTTTTGTGTGTTTTTTTATGCCAGGGTGTGGGCATGTATTTTTTTTTTATTTCCTAGCAATGACCTCTCGGGGCTTAGCCTTCCTCTGTCAGTTGGCATGAAAGCTCTGAAGGGCTTGGAAGCCAAACCTGTCTTTTTAGTCAGCTCAGCTCAAGCTGATTAATGGTTTGGACATGTAGAAGGTGCCTTGAAGGTTTGGAAGCTGGACAGCTGTTATATCCTTTGCTGGATGTAACCCACATAGCTAAGGCTGCTGCAGTAGTGATCATTCAAACATCTACAGTTATGGTAAGTTTACTTATACAATTGTATGGTCCTTGAAATGAAGCTGCTAATTATAAAAAAATAGTCTGGCACTGATGCTTTGTTTTGTGAGAAGCAGAACAAATCAACACAGTTTTTTTTTTACTAAGGTTTGCAATAGGTCACTAGTGAAGATTTAGCCAGATGTAATGAGAAGAAAGCCATATTTAAGGCACATCAAACTCCTGGACAAATTAATATGATATCCTTCTTAAACATCATTACAAATTTGTTTTTTATCACTTTTGGTTTACATTTCAAATAAAAAATAAACAAGCATTGTCTGCAAATAGCCAGCCGAATTGCAGTGGTATAGAGGGATAAAGTCCTGACTATGACTCACCTTCTGGAGATGGCAGGAGGAAGGAGGAGTGGGGTGACTGTGCTTCCTCCCCTTTCTTTGGGGGAGGTGTAGGGATTCATATCCAGTGAACTTGTTCCCATGATTGTAAACGGGAGTACTGACTTTGAGACAGACAAGGCAATCTTTGAGGGGTGGGTCTTCTGTCACCTATGGAACTGAGTGGCACACACCCTCAATGATGCCCATGGCATGCCAAACCATGATGTGACTTAGTGGGCATGTGCAGTGGGGGTAGGCAATAAAATACAAAACAAGAAGAGGATGACACTGCTTCCCACTAGTCAGCTCCCACACTATGAGGAGCAAATAGGATGTGGGAAGCACGGCCCTTGGGGAAGGAATAGGCCTACAGAACAAGTGAAAGGGGGGAGCATGATGCTTACAACTACAGGAGAAAATGAAAGCAAAACAATTGTATGCACATGCCTTCTTTACATGAATGAAAGCAAGCAAATCAGAATGGGCATTGGTAATGGGTGATGGTAGAGAAGGATCACAATGGTTTCAACAATATAGTGTTATACAACTGAAACATTTATTTCAGAACTAGTTAAGATTTGTAAAATAAGAACATTTCCAGAAGTATCTGAGGACAATATGGTGATTAGACAAGATTTCAAATATATCATGCTACTGAAAAAGGAAATAGTAGAAAATAATAGCCCTGTTAAATGCATTTCAGTACTTTGAATAACATACCATCATGACAGAAGCTGCATGGTGAATGGCTGAAAGATGGTTAAGGAAATAAAGTTCACCAAATCTGTTTTGCGTATTTGATCACAGTCTAAGAACCTTTTGCATGAATGTGTTACACATAACTGATATTGCAGAGAGTCTCCCCTACACATGCAAATGTGTGAGTTAATTTGTTCATTAAATCACGTTTGCACACGTTACGAGGTCAGTGGTTCAGTGGTTCACTCACTGCATGCAGGGGTATGAAGTCAGTGGTCCTGAGAGTGTTCCTCAGCATGTGAGATGGTAAGGTCAGTGTTTCTGAGAATCCTTGCTACAACTTGTGTGAATTCCCAGCTTAGACAGTTTTATGAAAAACAGAGCCATGCATACTGATTCGCAGCACCCTATTTCACCAAACTGTATTTCAGCAATTTACTGGAAATATACTGCAGACCTTGTAGCATGGTTAGTGAAATATTTCATACTTAACTAAAGCAGCAGCAATCTAAGGTGTTGCCATGTGTCAAAACTGTGCACCCTGAACACACGTGGCACATTTTTTTAGACTGAAAGGGTCACGGTCCACAGGCAGTTGGCTCTGAAAGTGTAGGCTTTTGTATAATTTTACTGCCATACAGGAAATGGAAATGTAATTACTGCAATTAAAATGCTGAGTTGTTCAAAGTAGAGTACATGGTACATTTAGTCTTATCAAACCATCATGATCTGTAAGTGCTAGGAAAAATACTCAGTCACTGGAAAATAAGAAGCCATACATTGCCTGTAGCTACAGCTAGATATGAAAGTATAAAGATATTAGAAAGTTTTAACTATAAAACCAGAATTATATGCTCAACTGCAGACCCTGAAGATGGGTACTCAGGTTCTGCATGAGAGACTTTTGTCAGATAGTTTTGGAATAATGAAGCTCTTGACCTTCTCCTGATATCCTTATGCAAGCTCTTTTCAGAGAAATGCCACTAAAGGTCACCTTCCCATGCAGTCTCAGTCTGATGGGAAAATATTTTCCATTCATGCTTCACATGCCATTTACCAAAGTAATTTATTTTTCATAAATCATGATGTAGAAATCAGATTTCCTATGAGCATGGGTATGGTTAAAGAAAGGAAGCAATGTGTTTGCACGAGTTATGTAGTTACACTCTGGGAAAAGGCAAAAGTAACATTAATTTATATTTGTACAAATGTTAGTTTGCACTTGCTAGAAGAACTGCTTATAGTGACAGCAGTAGGTGCAAGAAGAAAAAAAGATTGGTCTCCTAAGAGTTATTCTTGAGATTAGCAGAGTTATATCCTAGCACATGAAAATGTATGTTTGGTTCATTGCTTCTATGGGGATGGATATATTAATATTTGTCTTTTTGTAAATGTTGCTATATTCTGCCAGTAACAGACAATAGCTATAAAAGCTTTTTTTGGCATCTCTGTATTTATCTATACAAGAATATTACTAAAAAGGCAAAACTTTGAGAATGCTGCTCCTTTCCAGATGCAAAATGTGGAGAGGAAAATAATTAAATAATACAAATAAAAGCAGACACATACAAAAACAATGGCATTTCATAACTAAAGTGGAACCTTTATTATATGCTGTATTATTCAGAGGAGTTTTACATATTACCCTATAGATAAAAATTACTGAGATACAACCACGAGTATAGTCTTTGTTCCTATATTTATATCAAGCCATAAAATCATGTGTAAAAACTATACCTTGGATTCAGTAAACTCTGTGTAGGCTTCGTGTGAAGCCTACACGGAGATTCCATGTGTGTGCGATGATGTGCGCTGAGCAGCAGCGCTAATTACATATTCATGCTTTGCACAATGTTTAAATTTAAATAAGTGCATTTTTGTGGCTGGCAACAACATTGCCAGCCAAGAAACTGTGTGAAGCAACATGGATAGCAAACCTGTATACATCAGAGCACAGTTGGCTAGCGTGTTAGCACAGAATGCCACAGTGCTCTTTAGGTCTTAACATACAAGTTCTCATAGATATCAACCTCTTAGTACAAGAAATCTGGACAAAGACTAACATAATGGGGGACAATGACACAGAAATAGGGACAGATTTTACATATTTGGACTTGTAAACTTAGAAATGTGCTAGAATAGCAAGGTTTGTGTTCAAATATATTTTCTGAAAGATTTTTAGTCTGAAACTCAAATTTATGTAATTATTTAGTGATATCAGTCCTGAGATCATACCAGTGATATGGCAGAAAACCACACATTTTAGAAAGAACAGACCAAAAGATTTAAGGCAAAAATCTGGACAGTTGAGGGGTATGATAGTTATGTATGTGGTCCAAACACAGTACAGAAATGTGTACACAGTGTAGAGTATTGTGAAATCCCATTCCTGGCATTCTGTACCAAAGCTGTGTAAATGATCTGTGATGGTACATGGACTGCTATGCAAAATAAACACCCAGGGGAAGTGCGTGCATTGAATAGGGACACACAGATGAATTGTAGGAATGAACACAGGGAAAGAGCACAGGTGAAACAGCGTAATGTACAGCAGATGAGTGCATGTTAATGGAAGACAGTTGTAGCAACAATACCACTTACATATCAGTATATGGTACAGTATGGAGTGCACAGTGAAAATGTGTATTATGTGACTGTCACATAAGGTGACATAACAATGGGGAAGATGGCTATGTGAGATAAGCATCCTTACATGAACAATGCAGAGGACACCTATCATGGATGTTGTATACAATAGGGTAGGGTACATATTGTAAAGCTGTACAAACTGATTTGCCTGAATATTAGTGTAATCTCAGCATAGGTCTCCAGCAAGTGGGACACAGGTAAAGGTTCATGGACAACATTAAAAGAAGCACACACAATCATGGACATTATCAGAGTAATACCACCAGTAATCCCATGTCTCTGACATAATATATGTCATTTAGAGTGATCAGACACGGTTCTGCACAAACACACTTATACAACTATTATGACATGTCTGCACTCTATGACAGTAATCACACATACTGTCCTGATATTGTAACATCTGCTGGAGGTGTTAAGAGGTGGACTGCTATACCTGTATGTGACATTATGATCAATACAGGCTATTTGATTGGTGTGCATTGCATATATATGGCAAACTCCACACTGTCAGTAATGTTACTCATGCCATTAATGTTGTCAAACAGCTATGTATGGATTTACTGTGTGCATCACTGGAACATGTATCACACATGCATCTGATGTAACAACTTGATGGAGGTTCCACACCATCAGACAGTAATGTTTATAACCACAAAAAGAATACCTAGGTATGGCCAATAAGATGTGTGACAGATCACTGTGGCAAAGGTGGTGCACTTCAGTTACATATCACTGGAAGATGTGTAGTGAGGTACATGAAGAAGGGTGCATTGTACCCAGTTATTGGTGTGATGAAGGCTGTAAACTATGGTGGTACTATGCCTGTGATGTGAATGTCCTTGACATACTCAGTATTTATGCTAAATATAGGGGAGTAGTCAACACTATTGCCACATGCTGGTGGACATTTCATATACCATCTTCCCTAGGACACAGGTCACATGCCTAATGGTCTGATTATAGGGTGTGATATCTACATTAGACTTGCGTTGTTGTTTGTTTTCCTGATGTAACAAATCTCCTCATCTTTTTGTGTCATTGCAGGTGTTGTCATGGCTGTGGCAGCAGTCTTTGGTGTGTGTTGAAACTGTCTTTGTTAAAATAATATCACAGTTGCAGTCAATGATCGCTCAGAATCTGTAATCCTTCAGACAGCTGTTTGGACACAGGATGTGTATGTCATTTGTGATGTATGTGACTTAAATAATGGACAGGAAAGGGCCTAGCAGACAGTCTTGATGTATAGATCTGATCACTGGACCTGAGATATAGGTTACTTCACAAATTTCAACATATTTAGATGTCATGTATGTGATACAGTAGTCTCCCCACTTGGTGATATAGATGTTTATGGCCACATCTGACAGTATTGAGTGAATATCTCTTCACAGATTTGTGTCAAATACCTTGGGCTTGGCAAGTTGAAAAGGATAATAGTGTTGTCATCATGCATGCCCTCCACGAATGCTTTGAGGAGATCAACCAGATGTAACAGATGTGATGTAGCATTAACAACTCAGACAGGTCTTTTGCACACAGCTGGGATATTACTAGTGTCCATTTAGAAAAAGACTATGATGACACGGTCTGCCAAACAAATGAGGAGAGTCAGGATGTGTCTATATATGCATGCATCAGGTGCTGCCCCCAGCTCACATGGATGCATGTTGATGTACACCCTTCTACAGGAACACAGTCTGTGTGGATGTTATGTTGAAGTGTGTATCCAACCATGTCAGCAAGGTGTATTTGCTGAGTCATGCAATAGGTGATCTGTGATGTTGTCACAGCCTATTGATTCTGTGTGATAGGCCTGGATGAATGTAAGACAGTGCATACTGCCTTTCGTGATCTGGTCTAGGGTTTGGACCCAATCTCCCATCCAGATATCATTGCGAAAGTCTCACATCTGGGGATTAATCCTTATGTCACTAGATGGGTAACCAATTGGCTCACTAGCAGAACACATACTGTAAAAGTTGGTGAATCAACCTGTACCAGTAGAGCTGTCACCACTGGCATACCACAGGGATCTGAGCATGGATCTTTACTATTTGAAATTTATTTTTCAACAGTCCAGGGTAAAGTATACAGCCTTTGGATTACCATGTTTGCTGATTCTTGCATACTGGGTGCAATCATTGAGCCCACCTATGATGATAACATACTACAGGACGGGCTAACACAGACAAATGGGTGGTTTCAAAGCCACACAGTCAACAAATAAATGAAAAATGTGTCTTTATTTTGTCCTTCTGCAAAGTGGAATTCCATGATAATTACAGCATTGACAACAGTCCCGCTATGCTGAAACCCAGTGATGCAAGCACTAGGAACACACATAGATAGCAATATGTACTCTGACCACAAAGTATCCACACTGGTCTCTGTTGTGCACATCATAAGTCATGCCATCATATTCTGGTCTGAGGATTATATTACAGCACTGTACTAGAACCTCATTAGAACAGTAATAGAGTGTAATGCTCTTTTTGCATGTATCTCACCAGACACATGCATCAGCTGGAGAGACCACAGGGATTTCTCACCAGGAAAGTCTAGGGCCTACAAACCATGCCATGATGTATGTGGCTAGACGGAAAGCCATGTCACTGTAATTTTTGTTGTATAGGATGAGATGTTGTCTGCCTGGCCTCCAAGCCAGTCTCTGACCCTTCCATGGTGGGAATAGTGCACATTCACAGACCAGATATAGCTGCTGACATCAGCACTGTCTGGTTAGGAGAATATGGCAATAAAAGTGTCCCACATGCTAGTGTTAAAGGCTCTCTATAATGTCAAGCAAGTGCACAAAAGCACACACACACACAACCCAGTTGACTGCAGTGAGAACAGTATTTAAGGCAAGTGCCACAGCTCAAGTCTGACTTGGACTGTTTCAGATAACACTTTATATTTGATGACATCAGCAGTGTCTAGTGAGGAGAATATGGTAATAACAGTGTCCCACATGCTGGTGTAAAAGGCTCTCTGTAATGTCAAGCAAGTGCACAAACACATACATGCACATCCCAGTTGGCTGCAGTGAGAACAGAGCCACTACCTAAGATAATACTTTAAAGCTGATTTGTAGGGTGTGATGTCTATATATGGTGCAGTGGTGTAGCAATAGCATTGTCGCCTCACAGCAAGAGGTTCTACTGTTTGATTCTTGGTTGGGGTGCCTTCTGTGTGGAGTCTGCATGTCCTCCCTGCATTTGATTGGGTTTCCTCCAGGTGCTCCGGTTTCCTCCCACATTACAAAGATATGCATCTGGAGCATTTCTCCCCGGGC
This sequence comes from Protopterus annectens, assembly GCF_019279795.1. Lineage (NCBI taxonomy): Eukaryota > Metazoa > Chordata > Ceratodontiformes > Protopteridae > Protopterus > Protopterus annectens. Next base: position 1,080,186,765 of record NC_056747.1, on the reverse strand, counting down.
ATCTGCTGAAAATTGGCTTTGTTTCATGTCTGACTTTCCCGGTTCACAAATGTGTTATAAATAAATATTATAGTTGGGTTGTATGCTTGTTTTCCTGATGTAACAAATCCCCTCATCTTTTTATGTTATTGCAGGTGTTGTCATGGCTGTGGCAACAGTCTTCGGTGTGTGTTGATACTGTCTGTGTTAAAATAATATCACAGCTGGAGTCAATGATTGCCCACAATCTGTAGCCCTTCAGACAGCTGTTTGGGCATAGGACCTGTGTGTCATTTGTGATGTATGTGACTTAAATAATGGACAGGAAAGGGCCTAGCAGACAGCCCTGATTGGACCTGAGATATAGGTCACTTCACACATTTCAACATATTTAGATGCCATGTATGTGATACAGTGGTCTCCCCACTTGGTGATATAGGTATTTATGGCCACATCTCACAGTGCTGAGTGAATACCTCAGTGTGGAAATGTGTCAAATGCTTTGGGCTTGCCAAGCTAAAAAGGATGATAGTGTTGTCATGCATGCCCTCAATTACCTCTTTAAGGATATCTACCAGATGTAACACACATGATGTAACATTAAGAACTCACACAGGTCTTTTGCACACATAGATGGGATATTACTAGTGTCCAATTAGAAAAGGACCATGTTGGCATGTTGGTCTACCTCACAAATGAGGAGGACAGGATGTGTTTATACATGCATGTATCAGTATTTTATCCAAGCTCCAAGGCACAAGTCTAACTTTTAAAATGCTGCAGGACAACTTATAGTGGATGACATCAGCACTGGATGTAGGACAAATGTTGAGAGGCCTGCATATGTTCATAGCTTCCTAGGTTCATAGGAGGTTACTAGGCTAATGGCCCTAGAGCCTTTATAAGCCTAGCTGTGTAAAAACCCAAGTACCCTTATTGAGCATAGTTAGATGGTCATTGTTAGCAGAGTGATTTTGTGATTAGCACACACTGCCCCTGTCAATGAAGGACATGAGTGCCACCCATGGAGTGAATTTATGATCATCCATCCAGTTGCCAAGGTTGCTCTTGAATAGGGTCATTGAGGAGCACTGCTTCACATGCAGTGCGAGCCTATTCCAGAGGAGTGGAAATGACCGGGAGATATATCTGTCTATCCAGCATGTTCTGTTTATGTCATAGACTAGGTTTAGATCCCTGAAGCAAGTTATTTTTGTCCCATTTGATTTGCAGATGTCCAGCATTTCCAGAAGAGCAGGTTCTGAGACTACTCTGTAGGCCAGGCATAGGTTGCCTCTCAGCAGCCTGTATAATATTGAGTATAGTGACAGGGCTCAGTCTTTCCATGTATGACATGTTTTGGAGACCCTGGATTCTCCTGGTCAGAAACCTCTGTGGTTTCTCCAGCTGCTGCAGATGCCTGATGAGGTACATACAGAGGGAAGCATTGTACTCAGTTAGTGGTCTGACAAGGGTTGAGTACAGTGGAAATATGACCTCCCTGCTGTTGGATGCAATGCCCTTATTTATGAGGTGTGCAATGTAGAATGCATGTCTTACCACTATGGACACATAGTGATCTAAGTTTAGATTGCTATCAGCCTGTGTTCCCAAGTCTCACAACACTGAGTTTGAGTTCAGAGGGGTGCTATGTATTTTATAATTAGCCGGGGTACCTCTTTGCCAAAGGGGACTATGAGGCATCTTTTTGCATTAAGTTTCAGTACGTGAAATTGGCATGAATCATTTGTCTGTGTCAGCCCTTTCTGTTGTATGTTAACATCATTGATGGCCTCTATATGATTGCCACCACTTTACAGCCATCTGCAAACTTGGTACGTCACAGGCCATCTACCATCACTTGGACTTCAGAGAAATAGATTCCAAACAGTAGAGAGCCTAGCACAGATCGTTGTGGTACTCCACTGATAACTGGTATACCAGTGGATGTAGACTCCCCAGTTTGAGAGTATATGCTCTGTTGGTCAGCTTGTTGGCTACCCATTGAGTAATTTATGAGTTAATCCCCAGATGTGAGATTTTTTTCTATGATACTTGAATGGGGGGATTGTGTTAAAGGCCTTGATTACATCAACATAGGCAGCATGCCCTGTTTTCCCTCATCCAGGACTTTGGGGTTATTATCAAAGAAGTCCTGCAGGTTTAATAAGCAAGATACACCCTTGACAAAACACTAACTGGAAAGGGTTGAGTGTTGAAGGTCATCTATGTCCCTGTGGATAAGATCCATGATGATTTTTTCCATAGCCTTGCAGATAAGGCTGGTTAGGCTTATAGGTCAATACTTCCCAAGCTCAGTTTATGGATGTATAGGCATGTTCAACTGTGAAGATAGTTCTAGTTCTGCATGCTACCAGATTGATGTGCATTGCATATCACACAACATTTGATATTAATTTATGTAGTGTAGTTGACATATTTGTGAACAAGTACTGAGACACCAGGTTTGCAGTGCATGGTAGATGTAACACGTCTGCATTGTAAATATGTGACATATTGTTTGATAGGGCCTTCATTTTATATTTCCACATGCAGTTTCATGGCATGAAGAATAAATGAAAAGTAAACAGCACAAATACATGCTAATAGTGACTTTGCATAACTCAGCAATGAGCAGCGGGTTTGCTCGATGGTTGGAAATTTGTTTGTGCATGAAAAATACACATTTCCATTATTTTCACTGTTTGTGAATAGTTACACAGTGTGCAAAAGTGAGCCACATTTCTAAATGTCTGAGAGTTTGTATTGAGTCTATGAAACATACCTGCTGCTTATCTGAATCTGTGGCAGCTGGTGTAAATGCATTAACACATCTATTTTTGAGCCCAGATGACACTGGGTTCAAATCCAGGTGTATCTAATACTTTTAAATAAACAGTGATAATGCAATGACATTAATTATTTATAGTACATGTGTTGCTGTGCATTAGCATAGAGCAGCAAGTTTAAGTGGCATGGTGTAGAGGTAACCATGGCATTGTAGTGTCGCTCACTATCACTTAGCATTGGTGCATGAAGCCAAGTTGTGCACAAGCAGGGAGGCCAAAAAGTGAAGGGATCCTTTGCTTTTACTGGTACCTCTGTGTGCTGTGTGTGATTCTATATTTGACCAGATTATAGATGTTAAAATGGGGTAGATAGCAAAGTGGTGAGATAGGGAGCAAGCAGAGGGAAGAACAAAGGGAAAGCAATACAGGAATGTGCAGGAGAGAGGGAGGTAAAAACCACAGCTTTCCATTTCTTCATCAGTGAAAACTGATAATATCTGCAGAATATTGCTGAATTCGGAATGTCACGTCCAGAGAAAGAGAGAGGGGTGACAACAATGTAATCATGTTGTACAGCCAATTAGACTGAATCAAGTGTGCCAAAAAGACATGTGTGCAAAATGGAGAGCTATGTATAGGACAGTATTATTTTTGTGGGACAGGTTCCAATTTTTTTTAATTCAGTAAGAGAGGAATTCTGGGTAAGGCACATAGTTATTTCTGGGTCAGGTAAGGTGGGTAGGTGTGGAAGCAAATGCAAACAAACAAGACAAGACAAGACACAGGGACAGTGAGAGACACAAAAGCTTGGGGGATATCATGATTGGCATTAGGGAGGGGGCAATGCAGGCTCATGCCAGTCAAGCATGGAGACAGTGAGAATCGAATCCTCACCCACTAGACTGCCATTACTGTCCCCTTACTCCACTGGCAGCTGGAGTGCTAAACATCTTCTCCACCTATGTACTATGAAGGATAGCAGACTCTCCATCCAACATAGGTGTACACCAGTGGTGCAGTGCACAGACTTAGGTACCAACCTTGGCATCTCTAGGCAGGGGATGAAATCACCACCTCTACCACTGCTTCTAGAGGGTACCACAACACCAGATGATGGGGCAGTACTACTTGAGGGTGCAAGTAGTGCAGGGGCAGCAGAGGCAGTACTTCCAGTTTGGGATATAGATGTAATGGGCATTGTTGTTGGAGCCAGTGGAGTGGGAGCTGGCTGATCCACTGGGGCTGGCCTACCTCACTGTGCTGTGTAGCATTTATTAATTTGGTACACATACGTGACATGGAGACATTTTGACAATGCATAATAGAAAATAAAAAAAGAGAGATAAGGATTGGGTGTGAGAAAAAAGAGATAAATCAGTACCATCATGCGTGACATGCAGTGGATTAACACAATTATACAACTATTTTATCTGAAGTATTACATATAAGTATACATCCTAACAAATACACACTATACCTACAGATTTCATGAATGTAATCCTTGAAATGTGCATATATTGCACATACATGTGTTCCAATTATACTGATTACAGTTAGCAGCAGGGCATTTATGCCAGTTATATAGAGTTTAATTTAATGTAAATATTATTAAAGAAATCCTGTATTGTATAGTTGTGACTTGTGGTATTTGAACCCACAACCTCTGACTACAGTATTACATTTGACTCCTAAAGTTAGTTTGTGCTATATACTAATTCATGCATACTTGTTTTTGCAGTTAGGATATGTCTGCTCAATTTGCTACAACTGCATAAAAAAACACAAATCTATCTTTAACTATTAAAGCTACAATAATACTTCTCTTGTGTTGCATACAAACCACTTGCTTCCCTCAGCCTCTTCATCTGAGCATCATGAACCCTTCTACTGAACTCAAGTTTAGCATTAGTTGGGTGAAGAACAGAAAAGAACAAAGAAGCATTATGCATACCAGTCTTGCCTATATTTAGCATTCTAACTATTACAAATATTCTCTTATTATTATACTTACTCAGCTGTAGGGTGTCTGCAGTTTCAAATTCAGTCAAACAACAGCTGAGGATATCCTGTTTGCACCTATGTAGGTCATTGAAATGATGCCTACACTGTTCTCCAGAGAATGGGATGCCACTAGCCTTGGATACAGTCTAAGCCAAACTATTCCATACCTCAGACTTGTACTGGGAGCCAGAATAGTTCCCCTGCAGAAGCCTTTGGCTATGGCACTTTACCGGGAGTCCAATAAATATCCTGGATTCCTGGACACCCTACATCTGTGCCCTAAACTGGGTAGCTTTCACACTAACTACAGACATGTCTAACACCTGAACTAGAGCAATGGCAACTAATGCTTTTTTCTGCCAGTTCCAGTTATTGTGTAGACTGGTAGTGCACAAACTCGAGCAAGGATGCCAACAATGTCTGCACGATGTTAAATGGAGAGCAGCAGTGCCAAGTAGGGATGAAATAAATATTTTAAATAAGAAGGTTAATCTGACACTTGACCTTAGTTTGAGGGGTGTCTGCTGACGTAGCTTAGAAATATACAGTATATTGAAAATTGGAAGGTAACTGTTGGGTGAGTTAAATTATTGACATGCACTGGGGGCATAAATGCCAAGACCTGACACATTGTTTTTGGATTTATATACTGATAAATTTGATTTTTAAAGTGTGGGATACAAACCTAGGCATAAGGGACAATACATTTTCTTCCACAGCATTGATTTTTCATTTTTGCCACAGAAGAAGTGCTGCTCAGACATAGTCAAGAATCACTCATAAATACAGCTGACAGTTTGAAGTGTTACACATGTATGTATGTGACCAGACAAGGTTCTTGCATATAGATCCAGTTGTGTATGTGCCTTATGTAATTGTGAATGCCATGCAAATCCAGATAGCAGAATTATACTGGCATATGTGTCTACTTCACTTACCCGACATCCCACATAACTGACATGCAAAACACTGAGCTGATAACACCGAAGTTGCACAACACTGACACCACACATACCTAACACACACAATACCGACATGTCAAAACCCTGACACACCTATGTAAAACAGACACACAACAACACACACAAACAACATTCAAAAGAAAAAACAACACTTAACATAAAACTGCCTGGTTCCCCTCACTCACACCCTGCCCACCATCTACATTAAGCTAAACCCTTAACAATAAAACAAAACATATACTACAAATAAAAAGTCTAAAACACTTACCTTCACATTTCATGTTAGCCCCCCTGCACCCCCCATACCCCTGTAACTTAAATATATCAACTCCGAGATTGCGCTACAACTTCCACAAGAGCAGATTTCCTGTTCCACTCAAGTTGGACTGTTGACCATTTGGAAGTCGGCATTCTGACGTGTCGGTCTTCTAACACGTCAAGCTTTTTTGCTCAGTGTTTCTTGTGTTGTTCTACTGAGATTTTGGTAATCTCAGGTAGACCCTGACATAACTATAGTAGACAGAATACTCTCAGTCACACATCTGAAAACACAATAAGGGTGTATTAGCCCTTATACACTTAAATTGCATCCGATCCACTATCTAAAGTGTTATAATTGAGAGTGAATATAATGTGAAGAGGAACAGCATTACAAATGTCAGGAATGTCATGTATTACAACACAGGACCATATGTATGGCAGTTCTGCACTTACACCTATTAACACAAGAATGTTGAAATAATACGTGTCTATATTTCAGTTCATTGTTATAAACTGCACTGTCACAACAGTGAAAAAAGGTTGCATACCCTGTACTAGAACCCAGGACCATCTGTACTCCAGCCCTACACTTACACCTGCTGCCACAGGACTAGTTATATGACATTTCCATAATTTTCTACTCATTCTTAAGTTCTCTGTGTTGAACATCATGCAATACCTCTTAGCATGTTTGCACAGTGCCCAACAGAATTAATTGAATGCATTCATTTTCAATTATTGGGTGTCTGTGTCCTGTCTGCAGATGTTTGATGACTGCAGGTGTTGGGGAACCTTGCTAACTGCCGCACAACAAAGTGCAACATTGTATTGTTTTTGACTATTGCATTTTTACAGATGCCCTGTCTGCAGGTGTTCTTCATGTGTTCTGTCTGCTTCCTGTGTGGGCCATTAGTTCAGGTTTGCACACTGCTAAGCATCACACAAATGAGATAAGCACAACCAAACCTGACATTAATTTTCTCCATTTCCTTTGTTTGCATTAAGCTGTGCACCACTCAAACATTGAAAAAAGGGAAAAGTAGTTGAAATGAGGAAAAGCAATCTATGAAATAAACAGTTTAAAATGTTTGTTACTACATATGAAATATTGCTACATAACCCTGGATTTGAACTCTCACTCCAATGAACCTTCAGAGCAGAGTAAGTGTGCCTTATGCTTCTTTGCCACACAAACAGCTTTGCAGCAGGAACTGAAACTATTCTGCATACAACCAACTGCAACATCATCCACAGTACTAAAAAAAAACATATTACAGTCATTTGTACATGTATTAAGTTCAGATACAGTGCACTGAGTGATCACACAACCATTTATGACTACTGCTTGCAAAATGCAGCTCTGTCTTACCTCTCTGTATTTGTTGCTCATTGCCTTATCTGACCAGTAATATGATACATGCAGTCTGTAAGCCATTCTATATCATTGTTCTTAAAATATGTGCGGATATCAAATGGCAAAAATATACACTTGTCAACAAATTAAGGGGAGGTTGGATATTACTGAACAGAACCTGTGAACTGCATGCTGTTTAACTATATTTGCAACCTTCATAAAATTACTTCTATACACTTTGTAAGTCTAACCTCACACACCCATTGGAGGTAGGGCAGTCTGCATTGCTGTTGTGATTTCCTTCTCTGTACCAGTAATAATTCACAGTTGCACTCCATTAGCAAGAAATGCTAAGGGAGTACATACTCTGTATTTACATCTGCTACAGAGAGCCAAATGGGATTCAGCAGTTATAATGAGTTCACACCTCATTTGCATCTTCACCATGCTAACAGCCTTAAATCTACACCATAAAAGGCAACCATGGATTTACAAAACCTGACGGTGAGGAGACTTGTTTAAGTGGAGAACACCGAAGAGGCTATTACTTTGGGCTAGACATTCACAGAAGACTACTGAACTGTAGAAGGTATGTTTGCATTTTTCAGCTATATACTGCAGATGCTGAAATGTCATTAAGAATACTTTGTTTATATATATATATATATATATATATATATATATATATATATATATATATATATATATATTAGCAAATGCTACTATTAAGTGTACTAATGGCATGATCATGTTTTTCAGGGCATTTCATAGGTATACATAATTGGCAATGGCTTAAATAGAATGTTCTGTGTTAAAACTGTATACATGTTTCAGGGACAGTTCATCTTATAGGATTTTTAACATTTCACTGATGATTTGTTAGCAAAATATGTCATTTGCCTGTTCTTTTGGGGGTGGGGTGCAAAGCTGCATTTCTGTTTTGACACAGACAAAGATATGCTGCTATTGTTACTCTCCCTTGTTTTGCATCCAGCCTTACTTTGTGTATGAATGTAATATATGCTACAATCACACAGTTCCTGTTGCTCATATTTCAAATATCTACACTATTTAATGTTTTCTATTTAATGATTTTTCCAGTGGATAATACTGAAATGCTACCTTTTATGCCATCTGGGAGCAGGTGATACTTATGCATATTATCCTTCTGTTGTGTTTTAGGACACCTATGACTATGGTGTCCAGGTGTTGCAATCCCAGAAAACCACCCTTCAGCAACCATGAGAATCAGGCAATTGTGGAAGCTATTAGATGACATAATGCCTTTCTGCTTGAGAGAGAACATGGAGATATGTCAGGAAAAATGCAAATTTGGCAGCAGATAGTTGCAGATGTGAATGCAGTAGGCAGCCACAGCAAGACATATGATCAGGTGCTCCATACAGTCAATGACATGATCTCATCTGCATGGAGGAGAACAGCTGCAGTGGTCAGTGATTGGATGGGTACTGGGGGGCTGTGACAGACCCACCACTAACAGTAAATGAAGACTTCCTGTCCAATGTCAGAGATCCAGATAGTTACCAGGAAAGTGCAGAACCACATGTCCTTAACAAAGTAACAGTGGTGCCACTGTCTGTAGTAGTGGCACCACTGTTACTTTGTTAGCATATATTGGACTATAGTAGTGTAGATATTATTTTTTTCCTGTGTTTGTTGCTTATTATCACAGGTGATCCTGACAGTAGAAGTGTGGGACTTCTATCACCTGATGTCAAAGTATCAGCAGACTCTGATGATAATGATGGCCAAAGAGAAGCACAGTCGGGGGGGTTACAGATGTTGAATGTGACACTGTGGTTGACATACAGCCATCCCCTATAATTCCCCTGGAGTTAGCCAGAAGGCCATAGGGTCATGGTCCTGGGAATCCTCATGAAGGAACCTCATTCAGAAGATATCAGTAATGTTTAGGTAGCAGCAGTGGATTTGACCATGGGCATAGACATGCAAGTGCAACTCCTGGCAGAGGCAGTTCTCGTGGTTGGGTACGACAATGATGAACTGCCACCTCTACCTTGCATGGCTCATACCTGTCCAGCATACCAAGACGTAGAGCTAGGTCAGAGCTTGGCTGTGTTCATGCAGGCACTCACACACCAGTTTTACCTGATGGACCCATACAGACACACATGCAACAGTTACATGCTTCAGCCATGAAGCTTAAATCTCATTTTGTCTCACTGGCCATTTGTCACTTTATCCAAATGTCTGCCAACTTCTCTTTCTTACTCACACACACTCACCAACCTTTTGTATCAACCTAGGCTTCCTGACCCCCCCCCCCCCTACAACACCCTGTGATATCTCTGTTATCTGTCTTTTGGATTCAGGGATACATAACATTTGCGTCTGATGCTCAAGGTGCATAGCTGGCTTAGTGCTTAGTATATCTGCATTTGTAATATTGAACTGGTCATTGTACCTTTGACTTATATTGGTCTTAGAATGTTAGACAGTTGATAGCATCAAACATTTTGTGCATCAGTATTGTTAGTGATTTTGTGAGGGTTATGAAGTCTGAAACTGAAATGTGTCTCATAACTTTCTAACTTCTGTCTTTAATGATTTTCCAGTACAAAAGTATGGTGCTAAACTGAGGACATTTGGTGACCATAAGTACTTTTAAGAGGTATGACTGTGTGACTGTTTGATGCCTGATGCCTACTACTTGATAATGGCCACATATAAGCTACATAAGTCTCTGCTGTAACATGTTAAATTCATTTCTGTACAAAGCACCCACCTTTTACTTTGTTTACACTACCAAGTAACAACATGCAAGGATATGCCATTCATTCTTTTTTTACACAATACACTCCAGGTTCAACACTTACCTTGTAAATCCAGCAGCTGCAACAGTTTTAGTTCAGAACTGGGTCTGTCTGATGCTAGCAGCTTGCAGACATTACATGGGTAGGTAAAGGATGTGAGCATTGCCTGGCATCAATGTTACTATATGCATGTGAGTAGGAGGAATATTTTGGCCCTTTGGTCATCAGTGAGTGTGCTATGCATTGTCTCTTAGCCAATGCAAGGGCATATTAAGCATGCCTATATCTGCCTATACTCACAGCAGCTGGTTCCCCTCTGACTCCTCACCTGCATGTGGCTGTGGTTACCATGCCATTGGTGGTGGGATGTGTGCACCTTCCCTTTGTTGACAATGCTGAAGTTGTTTTAACAGGATGATGTTGTGTAGCATGGCACATACAGTGAATATTTCAGTACATGTATGTGGTTGTACTGCAGGGTTCCCCCATATGTTTCTAGGCACCAGAACCTGTCACTTCAGCAGGCCAAACACATGCTCTGTGATATTTCTGGATTGAGTGTGTGCTTCATTATGGCATTCTTCAGCAGGTGTGTGCGCATTTCTGATGGGTTTCATCAGCCACTGTTCCAGTGCATAACCTGCATCCTGCAGTAAATGATCCTGTGGGATATCCCCCCAATGAACATCTGATGCTATTGAGAGGTGTGCCAGATATGTGATTCATGGTAGCTGCCTGGATTGCCAGCACACAAGTTCAAGATGATTCCCTTGGCGTTACGCATGACTTGGCAGTTAATAGAGTGGAAACTCTTTCTATTTATGTAGAGCCTTCCCTATTTCCTGGGCGATGCGTTCATTTCCACATGTGTGCAATATATGGCACCCAGTACTTTAGAGTAGTGTGTGACAGGGTAGATCTCCTGCATATTTCTGGCCCTATCCTCAAGAGTACAGAGAAAATATATGTGATCACTAGCATGTCAGAGCATAGGTTCAGGAACTGATGGAAAATCCTGGATGCTGATGCCTGTGACACCCCCAGCATGTCCCTGCTGATCTCTGAAAAGTATCTGTAGCTAAAATTATAAGCGTTACACATACCTTTGTCTCCACTGGTATGGGTTTCCCTCAGTTTGCCCTGAGTATGAGTTGAGGACAACAGAGGTTGCAGGGTTACTGTAGTGTGTCTCTATCCACCCTGTAGTGCTCTACAATTTCCATATCATGTAAATTGTGATAAGTTAAACAGGGTCTGTAAACTCTTCTCCTTCTTGGCCTTGATCTAGTAGCAGCAGCAGCAGCATAGATTTCAGCCTGTTGCACATGAATTAAAGCAACAGCTGCACCTAACATAGTTTCTATGTAGACTCCTTTCAATGGCTGTATTCCAACTGGAATTCACAGGGAAAACCAGCACTGAGTCTGCACGGTTGCTTTGTAGCTTGTTGAATACCTCCTCCATTTAGGATTGGTTGATTAGCATCCAGTTCAGCTGCTTATGATGTAATTAGCATGCCAAAGTGTTTACCTTGTTTGCATGGCTCTACACACTGTATAGAGCCACTTACTGAATCTAAAACAGTGTGTTACAAAGTGTGTGTCAAATCTGGCCGTATGTTAAGTCACCAACAGTTTTGCTTTTCATTTGGCTATTATTACTTTTTTTCTTCCAGGAGATACAGCATATTTCAGCTTTACTGAATGTATAACCTGGCTCATATTGCTTGGTTCTCAGGTTTATTTCCCAGTAGAAGTGCCTGTGTCTACATGGCTTTTTTGCAAGTGTATGCAGTTTCCTGCCTTCCACGTCTTTAAAAACATGGTGACATTTAAACTAGTCATCCTGCAAATTGCCAATAGCCGTGTGTGCTAATGTGTGTGTGAGTACATGCTTGTGTAGCACATTTATAAGTGTATAAGTGTGTGTCCTGTAATGGATTATCTTTCATCCAGCTCTGGTTTCATGGTTTCATGTTCTACTCCCACTTCTGCTAGGAAAGGTTGCAGCTTTCACATGATAGGATAAAGAAGGTATTAGAAAATATGTAATGGAATGAATGCACAACAAATTGCTTCCACCTGTGTATCTTCTTCTTCAAAATTTAAAACAATACATCTTCTGATTTTATGTTTATACTTTAAAATAATTTCCTTTTCACAATTTCAACCACTGGAAATGTATACAAATAGAAAAGTACATCCAAACAAAATGTATACAACATGATGCTAAAACTATCTGTGCTCCGTTCATCCTTCCCCTGTGTAAAGGAAACTGTGTTGTCTGTGCCTTTCTACCTGATTATTTTAACTTTGACATATTTGATGGCAAAACCCTTCTGGGACAGTAGTGCTCTTTCACCAAAGTTATGAGACCTGTAAGTTAGAAACAGTGGTCTTGTGAGTGCTGACTTTCTTTTGTCAGCCCTCTATTATTTGGCAGTTTTAGTGTTAACATATATACATCTCTTTACAAATTCACATATATTTTATCATTTTTCCATAATAACTAGAAATTTATAGCCTGCTACAGGACGCTCTCCATGGACTTAATAGACTATGATGATTGCTAGTAATGTTTAGTTAACTACCTTTATCAAAAATGTCCTTATTTTGGGTGATTTTAATTAGCTTTCAGTGAACTGGTGTGCCTACATCTCTTTTCTTTCTTAATTTTATTTGCTTTTGTAAGAGGTTACAACATAAGAGCTGATACAGCAACAACATATGAAGAAAAAATCAATAACAAGTAGAAAGAACTAGAACAAAATGAAGCAATATTCTAAATATTTACAAATACTCCAGCAGAGTTAGCACACAGCATCTGGCCAACAAAAATAAAAAGTTCCAGTTAATTATAGACTCATCACTATGGTCTTTATATAACATCTTTGTTCCCATTCAAAAGTTTTTACCAATGTATGGGGCAATTCTGTGTGAATCTTTCAAAGAGTAGAAATATTACTTATATGCTGCTTCACCAAGGTTTCTATCTGAACTTCTGGTTTGATATACCTAGTTTTCCAATGTTTAACACAAAACAATTTAATAATATTGGCCAAAATCCTAAAGAAATCAAGGTTGAGGCAAGAATACACATAAGTGTTATAGCTGACACCAAATATCCAAAATTCTCATCCTGTCAGCATGGGGCCTTGTAAACAGTACTCAGTTTCTGTGTGAGGTAGTCCCAACGACTTACAACGTTACAAGACCCCACAATATGTGCAGGACGTCTGCTTCCAGACTACCGCATCTCCAACAACTACTTTGAGGAGCAAGATTTAGATTCACCTTTTTACATGGAGCATAATATCATCTGTACATAAGAAGCAACTGCTGGTCGTAATATCTCGTCCATTTCTTTAGTTTCTTAAGTGCTGTTCACACATACTTCCACTGTTCTTTAGGAAACCCAGTCTTTTCCTGATAGCTCCATCCACTTAACAGAAGATTCTTAACTGACATCCCTCCACCTTCCCATAGATCTTTATGGAGCAATCCTGTTCTCCCTTTTTGAACACTAAGCCATTTGCTCCAGCTTAATGCCTTACTAGACCTAGTTGGCTGGTAATTGGCATTGAGCTAAGCTATGCCAGCTGCCACAAGTGAAATGCCACCTGCAGGTTTGTAATCAACTTTATCTCTGCATATCTCATAGGATGGTGGAGCTGTGACCACCTAAGAAAGCCTTTTGAGGTCCAAATGTCCCTGGCTGCCTGCCCTACCCCTTTAAATACAATCAGGTGATGTCAGATTAAATCAGAGGGACCACTACCGCAGGATAGTCTTCCTACACTCATTATTCCCTCATACAATTGCAAAAAATATATATATATTTTAGATAGCTAGGGTTCTCCAAATCATAAAATATTTTCCCCTCAACATCCTAATCAAGAAAATATTTTAGATAATGCAAAATAAACCTAATGCATAGCATAGTATATGCAGAACACTTGTACTACCATAACATCTTGGAATGTAAGCTATGGTGGATGAGATTCCCGCTGTCTCCTTCCCCCAGGATTACATTATCTCACTTGTGTTAAATAGCACCTATATGCACAATTGCACATGCTTCTGAGCACTGGGATGCTCCTAATTACATACAGAATACAAGGGAGTAGCATGGCCTGTATAGCTTTGAGCCTGACTGATATTATTTGAAAATTGCCCATCTTGGTCAACAGGGTATGAATCCTGAAACTAGGCCATGGTAGTTGGAATCGATGGTATCAGTTAATAGCAATTTGACAGTTAGGTCCAAGTACTTTGTAGTCAGAATGACTGACATAAAAAAATCTACCCTCCTCTACTGCAAAGTTTCCATATTTTAGAATTATCATTTTTTTTGGTTACAGTAAAGAGGCCTGATGCTTTACCAAGCACCCAAAAGATATTCACAACTTTATCTAACACCTGAGTGAGATTAGTCTTCATTAGCATACAGCCATTGGCAAACATAAGAAATGTATTGATTGAGACATCTAAGTTGCTACACATCATCAGATATGCTTGCACCTGATAGGCCAGCTCCTCCATGACTAGCAAAGATTAACATAGAGACAGTGAGAAGCCCAGACAAGTTCCCCACTGTATGGATCCTGGGCTGGAAGGACCTTCATTAACCAATGCATAAAAATAGGGGTTAGACTAGAACCACATCAGCCAGCCCAAAAAATGGCTCTCAAAAATTTGTTGAGCAAGAACTGTGAAAAAAAAACTCCCACTCCACGGTGTCAGATTCCTTTCTGATGTCAAAGAAGACAATACAGGATCAGGGGCTGACAATCTAGCATTATATAGAAAAAAAGATAGCTCATACCAGTTATCAGCAGTCTCCCTACCTATACCAAATCCATTCTGCCCTTTTTGTAAACTCGGATTAGGAATTTCTCAGCTTCACTGCTAATATCTTAGCAAAGATTTTTGATAATTTTTAATGAGAAAGATGTGTCTAAAATCACCCCAGTTCAAAATGCCATCTCCTTTCTTGGGAATGGCAGTTATAACAGTTTGATTGCAATCTATGCTGATCTCTGGCCATGGCAGAGCATTATTACCCACACTAGTAAGAACTCTGACCAACTGTACTCCTCCCCATTTGTCAAACTCTCCTAGAAAACCATCACTCCCTGAAGCTTTATGAACATTTAGCTTGGCTATAGCTCTTGCAATATCAACAGATGTGATACTTTGGTTTAAGCTCAGGTGTTCATCATCAAAAAAGGACACAGATTTGTTGCCGAAAAAGGTGACCCTAAAGACTAGTGTACCTATATCTCTAAAGTTGAGTATATCCAAGGATCCTAAACACAGTAATTCATTATTCTATTGAACCACTGTTTAACCACCCCATTAGTGGCCAGACCTTCCTTGTCCTGATCCTTGTCAGCCTTGACCCTCCTCAACAAAAGGTGAGCAAGGAACTTAAAATGACTTATCAGTAGCCAAAGTTAACTACAAAGCCTTCTTTAGTTTCACTAGAAAACTGAGAAATAACACTCTGCAATGTGGAGAACTAATCCAAACTGACATTACCTACTGCTACCCTAAAGACATAGCTAACATAATAGCAGACATAGTTAGTGCTGATTTTACTCCAGAAATAGTCACTGAAATTCCAAAAATCACTGAGTCCCACTCATCCCTAAAATCACCAAGGAGTATGTACTCTTTAAGATTGAAGCCACAAAATCTACCAAATCCATGGGCCCAGATAATTTACTGGCTGCCTAATTAATAGTGCCTGCCCTAACTGAATTTCTCTTGCACTTGTTACCTTACGCTCTGCCACTTGGTATGTCCCTGACATTTGCAAAACATATGTTATGGTACCCCAGCACAATGGGGGCCCTACCACACTCTAGTAATTACATACCCATCAGCCCATTAAGACTAATTCACAAGGCTATAGAATGTTCTAGCTCTAACCATTTAAACTACAATGAAAAAAAAAATCATACAACAAGGACCACAGCAGCCTGGTTCCTGGTTTTGTCAAGGTCAGTTCATGTATACTCAGGTTGCTAAGCTGATAATCTAGAAGGCTACAGAGCCAGTGTACAGTGACCACTCAGTTTACACAGCAGTTCTGCATCTGATTAAGATCTTTGATGATATATCTCATGCAGGCATTATAAATAAGCTAACAGTACTAAAGGTAGACCCTTACATGGTTAGACAGTTTGTATGTTATATAGATGAAGACATAAAATTAAGGTAGCAGGTGCCACTTCAGTAACTGGTGGAGCTGTACAGTGCTCAATGCAAAGACACCTCCTTTATGGTACATACTTTTCTGCTATCATTATGACTTAAGGAAAACCAGTTTCTCAATTGACTACAAGCTGTATCTCATTGTCTGTTAACTTATTTATATAAAAACACATCATCAAGAACTAATTCTTACAAGCCAATGGCCTATAAAAAAGGACTCAAACCAAATATTAAAATATGCAACTTTGTCATTTTTGGGAAACACGCCTCACCTACAACTTACAACAGAGCTAGTATCTAACTCAACATGGACATGGTGAGCTAGATACCTTGAGCACTCAGTTGGCAATTCCATCACATTTGCCTACCATGTCACAAAAGCAGTTAGAGAATCATTCTGTCTAACAAGACTGATTTATGAGATCAAAGTATGTTATTGCCCCTCTGTATTCATCCCTAAGTAGAGCGATTATTGAGTACAATGCTGAATTTGGCATGTACACAGTGATAACTTATGTATCTAAAAAAGCTGCAAAGATTCCTTACTAAAGAGTTTATTGGCCCAAATATCCTCAGCTATCAAGACTGACGAGAAGCCCTGTTTATAAAATCCTGAATGAATATCTATGCCTATCATGCCAAGCATTCCAAAACTCCACCCTAATGGATCACGTATACCTTCACTGGATTAATTTGTCTACAGTGACCTTTGTTTATTTGGTTTAATTTGTGTACAGTGGCTTTTGTTTATTCGGTTTAATTTGTGCCACTGAAGTTGCTGGTGTTGCTTTCATTGGATGAATGGCTACATAAACACCCCAATCAAGGATCTGTCCCTCCACCAACATGTTAATAAAAAACAATGAAGGTATATAATCAGCATTTAAAGGCTGTCCTATATCTAGAGCACATTACCCCTGTATGCTAAGCAGAGTAACATTATTACCTCCTGCAAGACATACCTGGTATGACTTATTTTCCCTCTGTGAACTGTGTGGGGGTATATCTTGGCAGTGGTATTTGGCAAGGTGCAGATGATCTTATGACTTACTTGTCTTTTAGTTCTTATGATCCTATGATTTATTTGAGGAGTATAATGCCACCTAGTGACTGCTGTGGAATATAACCAGTTACAATGTTTGAGCATTGTGGGAGGCAGTTTCCAAAGACAAACCCTGAATAAAAAAAGGTGTGCCCTCTTCTTTTAAAAGCAGAAAAGAAGAGAAACATGCAAAGGTCTAGAATGACCAAATAAAGAAGGAGGCAGGAGCCTTTTAAACAGTGAAAGTATACTGAGGCTGGAGAGTGAGCTAAGGCCTGGGCTGAAGCAATAAAATCAGATGCTAAATGGAATACTTGTAGGATTGATTCCAGTGAAATTCTACAAGAGGTCCTATCTGAGGATAAGTTGGTTTATGCAGTTAAATTCTGAAGTCTCCATGCAATATGGATCCCATGCAAATGTAGAGATAAAGGTACTGTGGTATATCATGGAAAAAGAATGCATAAGAAAGTTTGAAATTGGACTGATACCCTTTAATGTATCTGGTGTCTGAAGAAAATAACTTTCTTTCTTTGCCTTAGTTTAATTGGTTATGAAAAAAGTGAAGTTCATACTATTTTAAGCATTTGCCTTTCTTTTGCAAGAAAAGATATTGATGCATGCTTGCAATCATATATTTAGAGACTGCTTCATGGTTATAGGTTGATAGGTAGGTGCTAGGCTATCGGCCCAAGGACCTAAGTAAGCCTAGCCAACAAGGTTCCCTGACTTACACCACCCAAGAAAGTTATTCTCCTGTGCCCCTGTCAAGCAGAGCCACAGAAGTGATCCCCGGGGTGTATTTCCTATTTCCCATCCACTCATCAAATTTTTTTTTTGAAGAGTGCTAATGAGGAACTTTGCTTGACATAGATGGGTAGCTTATTCCAGAGTATGGGAAGTCTCTGGGACAGGAATCTATCCCTCCAGCATGTCCTGTTTATTGTGGTAACAAGGTTTAGGTCCCTAGACCATGTAGCTCGGAGGGATTGGGATATTTTTAGGCGTAACATGTCCAACAGCTCTGGGTTTGACATAGCTTTATATGTTAGGCATAGATCACCTCAGAGTAGGCAATATGATACAGAGTAAAGCTGGAGTTTTTTGAGACGGTCAGTGTAGGGCATCTCTTTGTGGCCAGTAATCTTCTTTGTGAGGTACTTTTGTGGCCTTTCCAGCTGCTGCAGATGTCTTGTGAGGTACATTCCAAAATGGGCATTGTACTCTATAATGGGTCTGATGAGCGTCAAGTAGAAGGGAACAATGACCTCTTTTTTCCTGGATGAAAAACCTTTTGTGATGAGGTGTGCCACATAGAAGGGTTTCCTGACTACTGTGGTGATGTGATTATCAAAGGAGAGACTACTGTCCACCTGGGTCCCAAGGTGTCTTATCACACATTTGGTGTTAAGTAGACTGTCACCTGTGTGGCAGTTCATGGGTACAGAGTTTTTATCAAATGGGATGACAATGCACTTTATGGCATTGAGCTTGAGGCCATAGCTCTGACACTAGGCATCTGTCTCAATGAGGCCCATCTGTAGGCTGTCCACATCATCTGGGGACTTGACTATGGCTCCTAGTTTGCAGTCATCTGTGAACTTCATTAGCTAAAGACCTTCTGTGTTAGCCTATACTTCAGACAAGTAGATACCAAACAGGAGAGGTCCCAGGACTGAACCCTGTGGTACTCCACGTGTCACTGGTTTGAAGTCAGATTTGGAGTCTGCAACTTTTACAATGTGGGTTCTGTCAAGTGAGCCGGTTGGCAACCCATCTTGTGACGTAGGGCTTTATACCTAGTTTATTGAGTTTAGCTATTATTCAAATCAAAGCATGCTCACATTTGCTAAATGCGGTTATAGGAGGTCAACTGACTTATAAAAATCACATAATGGGAGAAAGATGACAAAATGGTAATGCTATGCTATTAAAATATAAGCAAAAATGTTTGTGAGATAATGTGAATCTAGCAAAATTTAATTCCAGAGTGTGTACTCTGGAGAGAGAGTGTAAAGAAAAGTAAAAACAAAGAATAAAAGAGGACAATTAATACAGTTCAGGGCAAAATGTGTACGTGATGATAGTGGAGCACCCCAATTGTGATCCAGCTGTTTTTCGCTAGATAATGCAGTGTTGCCCCATTTCAGTTTCAGGAGCATCTATTTAATATTTAGAAGACTTTTTGTCCTGCTAGTTGACCATAAAGTCATTGTTACTTCTGACAAACTGCCTAGAGGGAAATGCAAGTTGAATACAATGGGTTGTTTAAGGGGATAATACATTAGCTGAAGACTCTGTGTGTAGGCCAAGCCTGTTAGAAAACTAAAAGTAAAATATAAAAATACCCAGTGTGTAGAAATCACTTAGAAAGGTGGAACTTTATACAGTGTTGATTCTTGCAAGAGAATGCCTGAACTGTTTAACTCTAAGGAACAGCAGAAAAAACTGGCAAAGTATATGAGAAGCCTAAATAAAATGCAAATCTTCTTGAGTAGTAAATTATTATGACTTAGGAGCTTTCATACCTACAAATAAGAAAGATAATTACCCTGTGCCTGTAATGAGACTTTTCTAGCAATAAAAAGTGTATCTTTGTGGCAGTTAAAATGGTGCTTTGGAAAACAGACTCGGAACATAAAAAGTTATTCTCTGTAAAATACATTTATAGTATTTTTGTTGATAGTCTGTAAAGCTAGGTTTGTGTGAAGTACTACTTCTAAAATGTTGAACCCTCTGACAGTGAAAATGGGGTTAATTGATGTGTACCATAAGAAAGAAAATTGTGTATAAACTTGGTGAACTGGTCATGAGGTTGATAATCACTCTATTGAAAATAACAGGCAAAAGAAGTCATAATCAAAATGTGGTGGTGCTGCGGTAGCGTTGTCGCCTCACAGTTAGACATTGCCCATTCGATTCTCAGTTAAAGCGTCTTCTGTGTGGCGACATGCGTGAATGGGCACTCCTTCGTTGAAGGTTGTGTGTTAGGCCGAGCAAGCCAGCACGTAAAAGTCTACTGCCAATCATTAGCGGACCAGAATTCCACTGTGGTGACCCCTAACCGGGAAAAGCCAAAAGACACAACAACATTATGGAAAGTGAACATATATTACACTGGTGAGATACAGCAACATAACTCCACAGAAGAAAGCAAAGCTATCCAGCAGTGCAGTGGTATAGAGAATAAGAATGGTTTGCATCAACATATTTCTGATAAACTACAACAAATGGGTATATTGCAGAGAAGTGTTACAACTTTATAAAGTGAAACCTTACCTGAGGGAGATAAAATGCCAAGGCAGCCAGTTGGAACTGTCTCTAAGCAGAAAGAATATATAGTACAATTGGAATATGGTTTCTAAAAATGAAAGAGTTTATAAAAAGTTCTTGGCTGACCTTGGCCAACAAAAGATATCTTATAACAAAACATTGAAATTGTCGATTTTTTCAAGATTTCCTCTAAATATTTTGTACATGTTGGAGCAGGAAAATATAATAGCAAACGTGAAAGTGCTTATCCAAGTAACATCACATGCTGAAAGGAAATAATACCAGGCCAGATTCAATAACACCTACACTAAGTGTATACTAAGTGTACACGATCTGTACTCAACAACATTTCAATCACATTGTTTCTTTTTTCTAGTCACTCAGAAAGATTATATTAAGTGCACCTGTAGTCTTCACTTCATGGTAACCTTTATGAATCCCTCTCAGTATTTAAAGCTGAAAGAAAATCAGTAAGAAAATTAAAATTAGGAGGAAGAAGTTGTGAGTTATGCTTGTGTTGTCTGTTCACTCAGAATGGTGTACAATAGTGTAAAGTTAATGTAGGCATTAATGAATCCCAGGGACCATGTTTTAAATGTGTTTGGAAAGCCATTTTATATACAGAATATGAGCAGTGTTCTGGTGTCTGAACTTAAAACACAAAACTGAAATCACTTTCAGATCCACACTTTGTGTGTTCACTGAGTGAAGAGAAAGAACTGTAGCAGAGGCTGAGCGTGGTTAATGATGCTGTGCTTAATCTAAAATCAAAGTGCCAGAATGCGCAAACTGACAATGAGTTACACAGGGATAACTGCAAGAAAATGAGGACAAAGTCAAGAACTGTATACAGATTCTTACTGAAGACAATAAGTAGGCCAACTTATACAATAAAAGAAATCTGAACGTCTAAATGAAAGTAAGCATCTCGCATTTAACAGTGAGGGCCTCAAAAGGCAATATGTAAGGAGACAGAAATAGACAATAATGAATGACATAAATGCAGTCAGCCCACACATTCAGAAGCTGAAACAAAAAAAAATGCAGAAAAATAAAGAAAAAACTCATTAATATGCTGCAGGAAGGAAAGAGGAAGCATCATTGCAGGATGGTTGAATAATGCAGTGGCATTTTTTAAATGTAAAAATGTGGAGGTTGAAAATACAGTAGAAAGCGAATCTTTGTAGGAAGCCAACAGTAAATTACAACAGTGTCTGTTAACCCTTGCTTTCATGCTGTCCCAATGCAAGATGTTCACACTGATGTAGAAGATCAGTAAAAGGAAAATAATTCCCCTCTAGCATCATTCACAGCTTTTTAGCTGCCACAGCAGGAAAAGCAATAGGCAGATGTCTTTACCCTTATAAAAGGCCACATCAATGCATATAGTAATTACATCAATACATTTCCCAGTAAATGACAGAACAACACCATGTGACTAATAGCAGACAACAAAGACTTTCAGAAATCTATAAAGGCAAATCTTATTTGTATCAAACAAAATACATTATGAATATATATTCAAAGGAAAATATATTTGCTGGAAGCCCATTTGAAAAATTAACACCAAGAAAAATACTTGAAAAAATGTATTCCTGTAAAACTATATATATGAATAAATACATCCTATCTGCAAATGATTGTCAAAAATAATTGTATCATAAAATGATCCCCTGAAAACTCATCCCATATATTGCTCCTGCAAATTATCATGTATAACAATGTATTTATAAAAATACATAAAAGTAACACTCACTGACACCCAGTAGTGAAGCAGATAAAAGAATTTCAAAAATAAGATGTCATTGAGTCCAGGGTGGCTACATCTTTTCTTTTCATTGTTTCTTTCTGATTTATGATTTTTTTCCTTTCTTTTTTATAAATTCAAAAACCAATAAAATAAAAAATAAAATAACATATAAAATAAAGTAAGTGTTTATATAAACAACTATTTATTATATATATATATATATATATATAATATGGCCAGCTTGGCTTGGCCAATATGTAATGCAAATGTGCTGACAGACCACCATGTATATCTCCCAAATGACAGAACAAGTAATGAGAAATCACATTTCATTCTGTCTTGTTGGTAGTGTTTGTTAATAATGGAACAAATTTACAATTTATTTTACAAAAAAACAAACAAACACATCAAAACAGCTCTTTGGTCAATAGCGTAAAGTATCTGTGACACATGCAAGGATGCAGAAATCTATTCTGGTGCCAATTACTATCCCCCAACCTGTTGCCCCCCTGAACTCTAAATTGAGGAGGGACAAAAAGAAAAAGGTTATATGCCTCTGCTGCCTGTGTCCCACAGCACCACCAGCACACTAAGGCCTAATATAAAAAAAAAAATAAAAAATAAACTGTGTTAATACTGTTGCTTGCTGCATTGTAGAAAGCAATTATTTCTGTTTGTGTCACACACTGAGCACTAAAGCATTCAGTTTAAACTGCAAATGCTTTTAAATTTCAGTAAAGCACTGACGTCCAATTGGCAGCTGGAGATCTTGCCCCCTAATGCTTTTCTCTCAGGATAGCCTCTCCCTTCGCTTCACCCTAGCTATGCTACTGGTCGCTACCATCCAATACTTCTGCTTTTCTTATTGATAAACTGACAAGCGTGAGGAACAATAATTCCAAAATGATAAATTTATTCCAAAAGTACTATGTTGTTATGAATCTAAGTTGAGGTTTGTCCAAATTATCTTCATGTAAATATTGATATAATGGTATAATAACTTCTTCAATATCTTTGATAAAACAATGTAAATGCATCCTGGCAAATCCCTGAAAGATTAATAATAATAATAATAATAATAATAATAATAATAATAATAATAATAAAATCAATAATAATAATAATAATAATAATAACAATAATAACCAGCCAAATTACTAGCATTATGGATGATATTTGTATATAAAACTTGTACATTGATAGTACATAAATAAGTATCAGGTTCAATGTCTATCACTAAGCATATGCAAAAAAATATGTGTAACATTTTTGATGTGTGCCTTGACAATGGGAGTAATTCAAAGTGCACCAAAATAAGTTGAGTAAGATTCCCCGACAGATGTAACAGGTCTTTCATTCATTTTTTTCAAATTTCTGGCAATAAATAAAAGTATTTGTGAAAGGGTCATGAACCATGAGCTCATATTTGAGGTCATGGGATATAATATCCAGCTGGACAGAGGATGAGGAAAAATTATCAATTTGTTGTTTGAAATAATAAAAAGTATCAGTATACAGTTGGTTGAAAAACTATCAATTTTCTAATTGTGAAATAGACTCTCGCCTGTATTGTTCCATGCCCGAAATCACAGCTGACCCAGTCTTGTCAGCGTTTACAGCCACAGCGTTAGCATTGTCTTAATATGGACTGCATTCCATTTACCAGTGCTCAAGCTGTGAGAACATTCACTAAAAATGCTATGTCCTCTGAAGTCTTTTAAGAACAAACCTTGCAAATAAGTGATGGTTGTAAGGGGTTGCAAATCAGACTCCTTAAATCTACATTTGATGGTGTGAGAGGCAGATGTATGAATACATATATCCTTATATCCTTATTACATAAGCAGAATTGTAAGCTCAGTTATCTAGAAAACTGTTTTCCTGTCTAAACCTGTATTGTTGAGATTCCTCAACAAATTAAAATTATCACTAGAATTCAGTTGTATGTCATTTGTGTGATTCCGGTCATCATTTGGTCATCTTCTGTCATGTTTGTGGCTGCCATACTAGTATCTAAAGGGGTTAACGGGGGTTCAAAATATGACTGAAGCATTTCAATTCAGAAGAAGATTCAATAGTTCCATATTACATATAGATGTTAAAAAATCAATCTATATCTGAATCAGAGGTATGAAGAATATATTTCTTTTGAGCACAAACCCATTTTGTTTTATTTCAATGGCTGCTATCACAAAACCTGTTATTCTTGCAATTTTCTAAGTTTATAAGAATAATATTTAAAAAAGTATCTATTTTGGTGTCTGTGTCCTCCCATTGTTTTAGGTTTTGTCCAGATTTTGTGTGTGTGTGTGTGTGTGTGTGTGTGTGTGTATATATATATATATATATATATATATATATATATATATATATATATATATATATATATATATATATATATATATATATATATATATATATATATATATAAAACATACATACATGTTGAGAGAGACACACACACACACACACACACACACACACACACACACACACACACACACACACACACACACACACACACACACACACACACACTGCATGCATATTGATGTGACTGTATCCTTCTCCTTCTGTTAGGGATCTTGTCTGTTTTTAGAGAATGATGGATTTCAATACCTGCCCACTAATCTACTGGTGACTCAGGCCTAGGATTTCATGGCTACAAGGCCTGCATAATTAAGAACCACATATAATGTCACCTGTAAAGGAAGTGTGACCATTCTTGGAGAAAAGGGAAATGGACTGTAGAACAAGCTGAAAACTAGTGGCGGAGGGGTAGGGCGAAGCTAGCATTTGTAAAAAAATTGACATATGCGACTTTTGTTAACAATTTTTTTCTCTAGGATGCAAGCCCCTTCTATTATGCATGGAGCTTTTACCCCTCCAGAGCCAAACTCAGAGTAATAACTAGGGTGGGCAGACGCTCTTGACTCATGTTGTTAGAGGGAGCAATTTGCACTTGCCATTTGGGCAGAAGAACAGTGACGGCATCCATTCAAGAAGCTGTGGGTGATATTGTGAGTTTTTAAATTAATGTTGATTTGCATAGTCAGCATAGGCTCTTTTGGTTCTCAAACTTAAGACCTTTTTCTGGTCCTCGACTTTGGAATGAGCAGGGGGATCCAGTGTAAGGACTGACCAGGGTCCCAGATGACCTAGCTATGGCTCTACATAAATTTACCATAATCATCTCTAACATTGCTGCACTTAAGAACATGGAATGCTTTGACCTGAGTAATCTCATTTAAGGAAGAACATCTCAGCAAAGCCCATACATTCAGAAGCCAACAGGGTAGCCAATTGAAATGTCAGGACCCACTAGAGTGAATCCTGAAATGTGGAGACTGAATGGCTAAATGAACAGACTTATGTATGCTAAGTCTGAGATGTCATTTCCAGGATCGCCTAAACATGATCGAAATTTCAGAAAGCCGAAACCCATATGGCTGAGACAAGATGATCGACTTTTGAAATTTCTATCATGCAGAGCGGGCATCTCCATATAGTGCAGAATGGGAAGATTCCCATCTTCTGCATTGTAGTGCAATCCCAGAGTTGGTATATTTAAATTGCTGGGAGAGTAGGGGGGGTGCGTAGGAGGGCTTGCCCTCCTGCTAGCAACATGTAGGTAAGTTTTCATTTTGTTTTTTTGTTTTTTTGTACATGTTCAAAATTTCAAAAGTCCAACTTATGGTTTTGGCTTTCTGAAATTTTGATCATGTATAGTAGACCCATATATATATATATATATATATATATATATATATATATATATATATATGTCCCCATATATATGCAGACAGGGGCTTAACCCCCTGCAAAAAGAAGTTTAATGGAAAAGAGAAATTTTTGAAATTCATTCTTCTCCTGTTGTTTTGTTCTTTCTTTTATTCAGCTTGTCAGCACTCGGCATTCCTCCTACCAACATTCCAATAGGGAACCAGATGACAGTCATGTGTATCTTAAAGCAGTGTCATGAAGTTGTTGCGTTTTGACACAACATAATGGACAGGACCAAAGCCTTTCTGAAATCCAGATACACAGTATCTATAAGACACCCCACATCATCAGCATCTCACACTTTGTTGCAAAAATGAGAAAAAATTGTCATGCAAAAATCTCCTGGTAATACAATCATGATAGCTTAATTCATCCAGCTTAATAAAGTTGGTCAGAAGCAATTTCTGCAAGAACTTTTCAAATACCTTCTCAATAATGCTTTTGAATCTTCCTGGATGATAAGATCTTGGATTTTGGTGTCACCATTTTTACGTATTGGACCATCTAATTTCTGAGAGATAGGGATAAAGCCAGATTGCAAAGTAAGGTGGAAAAAGAGAAAACATGTATTGTTTTTTCTCAATTTCCTGATAAGAATACTATAAATACAATTTGTGTCTACAGCGGTACTTGGACAGCAGAGTGGTGCAGTGTCTTGCATTCTGACCTCACAGCAAGAGGTTTTCCTGTTTGATTCTTGGCTGGGGTGCATGTACAGAGTCTGCATGTCCTTTTGCGTTCATGTGGGTTTCCACCATGTGCTCTGGTTTCCTCCTACTAGAAAGAAATTCATCTGCAGCATTTCTCCCTGGGCCTCTGCTGAAAATTGGCTTGTTCCAAGTCAGACTTTGACGGCAAATAAATGTTAAATAAGTAAATAAATAAATAAGTATTGGCAGGCAAGGTCCTCAGGTTCTAGAAATACAGTTATAACCATATAAGTAGAACCATAAAGAATGATGACTAAAGACTTATTAAAATATTCATTACATACAAATTATATATTTCACTCGGGTCTATATTAATTATTCGAAGGTACAAAATCTTGAATACCTTTACATCTACACATAAGTGTCGAACGTCCTCTTGAGGGAATGGCCACATCATTGATTTCTGTCCAAGGGATAGGTTGGTTGTTTTAAATCTCCCCTTTTCTCCACTGTAGTACGATCATGGAGTTAGTATATTTAGTTGGGGGTGGGGGACACTGCCCCCCCACATTAGGGGGTGTGGGGAGTGAAGCCTCAAACTTCACAGTGTTTTTTTATATTGTGTTGTGGGTAGATGGCCTATGATAATGTGGCCGTTTGGTGAAGAGGATGTTCGACACTTATGTGTCTATGAATGAGTATTTGAAATTTTGTTTCTTCGAGGTTATAATATAGACCCATTTCACTCAATGTACTAGCCTACTACATAACCCTGTCCATGGAAACTAATTCAAAAATAGATCCAGTCTTGCATCCTGCCATGTAACCATACTCAAATAAATATGTTATGGTATGTAATGAATTTGTGGGCACATCCTTTTTGCTTGATTTGTTGTTACCTCATAACCTCCAGTACTGGATTTTCTAAGTCATTTGTTAATGCTGACTGGAGGAAATGTTTATTTGTCTTCTAATGATATTGCATACAATTATAGACTCTGCATACTTTCTTGTTCTACCAGTGAAATCTGTTTTGATAGCTACAAATTCCATTTATAGTCGGTTTTGATCAGGCAGTAAGTTATTTTTTCAAAGAAGAAAGATCATAATGTTACAGTCATTTGACTAGAAGTGTTTAAATCTACGTCCTTAAGTGACTTAGTGATAACACAATATCTATTTCTGTAAATGTGTTGTGTCTACCGTAACCTTCTGAGGAATATTCCTTAATATTGCAGTGACATTTTCATAGAAGGTTGGCCCAAATTCTTCAGTAGCAGTGTAGCTTGGATGCTACTAGTAGTTAAATCAGTGGGAATGAGATCCCGTCTAAGATAAGAACATCTAGCAAAAATAATAAATGAAACAAAGTTAAGACACAATTGACTACAATATTTATGATACAAAATAAACAACATGTAGGTAGAGTACAAAGTAATATCTTGTTGCAGATAAAGTCAGTCTTGAAAATAAGGAAAGACAAAACATGTTAACACAGGGTAGGTATTACACTGAAATTTTAGAAGCCTGACACGATGCAAATAAGTCTGAAATTTTACAAGACTGACATGATGCAAATAAGTGTAAAAGATTTCAGGGTGGGAAGATAAATAACATGTTAATGCTAAGTACTTATTGTTAGTTGTTTCATAAGATGTGCTTTCAGTTAAGACTGGAATTGGGTGGCATAATCTGTGTCTTTTCAAGAAGAGGTTGTGATTCCCAAAGTTTAGGATCTAGAACTGCAAATTTATGATGAGATTTAAGTTTTTTTTTTTTTTTTGGGGGGGGGGTTACAATTCGTCTTGTGAGACCATATCGTCAGAGATTGTCAGAGGAGCTTTTTCTGGTAAATGTATTAGTCAGAAACAATGTTTCAAGTTGCAACAATTAAAATAGCTGAGATTCAAGTTAAAGGACTTCAGTTATGTAGCTTTCTTGATCATTAAGAAGCATTTTTCTGTCTAGGGGATTGGCTTATGAAGTGACAATTTTTTTTGGAAATGTTCCACATAACTTCAATTTTCCTAAAAGTAGCAAGGCCTTATTTGAGCCACACAAAAATAAATCATTTACCTGTGGTGAATTTAGTGGTAAATATAAGAAAACTGGAGAAACTGTATTCCCAAACGAGAAGATTTTCTTTTTATTTCACCTCTTTGTTTTTTGTGGAGATGAAAGTTTAGGGTTTGGTCAAGCCATTTGCATAAGTACTTGAATGAAATGTCTTGTTTTTTTAAGGTACTAGATATCCTGGAGAGCTTCTTATTTGTTCCAAAAAACATGGATTTTATTTTGTCTATGTTCATAAATCATTTTTAATTAATAATCAAGCTGGAAAGTGTGTGAACATTATTCTGATGCTGACTATGTATAAAGAAGGGTAGGATGTTTGATTTAAATATCACTGTGCCATTCCATATAGAAGTTGAGAAGATAGAGTTAGTTGCTGGGATGTGTATTAATGAATACTAAAACAATAGAAGGGTGAGTACAAAACCTTGTGAAACTTCTTTAAGAAGGGATTATTGGAGGAAATGGATAAGAGAATTTTAACTGTTATTAGAGACGAAGTCTTGGAACCATTTGGAGGCATTTGCTCTGATGCCTGTTTTATTATATGATTTATAACATGGTCTAGTATATCAAATGCTCTTATTAGATCTATATACAGATGCTACATTGCTTTAAAGAAATATGATTTTTATTGTTTAATGTGTAATTATAACTGCAAATATATTATCTTTTCAGTTATGTTACATACGTTGATAATATTCAGATTAATCTGAAATTTAGATGCAATGGCAGGCATGGATTGTTTTGTAAACTTTTTATTAATGTTCTTTTCCAGATGCTTGGCTTAACATTTTGAGAAATATAGAGATTGTTAATATGGAGTGAGATAAATTAAATGGTTGAGAGTGTATCCAAGGGTGAGACAGTGGTTATTTTAGTGGATTTCATTGGGCATGTTGGTAAAGGGAACAGAGGGGATGAGAATGTGGTGGCTAGGTATAGTGTTAAGGAGAGGAATGCAGAAGGTCAGATGGTAGTGGATTTTGTGAAAAGGATAGTCATGGCTGTGGTGAATACATATTTTAAGAAGAGGGAGGAGCATAGGGTGATGTACAATAGGGGAGGGAAATAAACAGAGGTAGATTATACCCTATGCAGGAGGGCTAGTCTGAAAGAGATTGGAGACTGCAAAGTGGTTACAGGGGAAAGCATAGTTAGGTAACCTAGGATCATGGTCTATAGGATGACATTGGAGATCAAAAAGAGGAGGAGAGTGTGGGCAGCACCAAGGATAAAATGATAGCAGTTGAAAAAGGATAACTGTAAGGTGGAGTTCAGGGAAGAGTTAAGACAGGCACTGGGTGGCAGTGAAGATGTACCAGATAGCTGGGCAGCCACAGCAGAGGTGGTTAGGGAGACACCTAGAAGGTGCTTGGTATGACATCTAGACAGAGGAAGGAGGACAAGGAAACCTGGTGGTGAAATGAAGATGTACAGGAGAGTAATCAGAGGAAGAGATTGGTGAAGAAGAAGTGGGACTGTCAAAGAAATGAAGAAACTAGACAGGAGTGCAAGGAGATGAGGCATATGGTGAAGAAAGAGGTGGTGAAGGCTAAGGATAAGGTGCATGGCAAGCTGTATGAAAGACTGGACACTAAGGATGGAGAAAAGGACCTGTACTGATTGGCTAGACAGAAGGTCCAAACTTGGAAAGATGTGCAGTAGGTTATGTTGATAAAGAATAACAAGGGAAATGTACTCACAAGCTAGGATAGTGTGTTGAGCAGATAGAAAGAGTACATTGATGGGCTGATGAATGAAGATAATGAAAGAGAGAGAGAGAGACAGAAGGTTGAATGATGTCTGGATACTGAATCAGGAAGTGCAATGAGTTAGAAAGGAGGAAGTAAGGACAGCTGTAAAGAGGATAAAGAATGAAAAGGCTGTTGGTCTAGATGACATACCTGTGGAAGCACAGAGATGTTTAGGAGAGATGGCAGTGGCTTTTTAACCTGACTGTTTAATGAAATCTTGGAAAGTGAAAGGATGCCAGAGCAGTGGAGAAGAAGTATTTTGGTACTGGTTGTTAAGAATAAGGGTGATGTACAGAGCTGTGGAAACTACAGAGGGATAAAACTGGTCAGACACAGCATGAACTTATGGGAAAGAGTAGTGGAAGCTAGGTTAAGAATGGAGGTGATGATTAGTGAGTAGCAGTATGGTTTCATGCGAGGAAAGAGCTCTACAGATGCAATGTTTGCTCTGAGGATATTGACTGAGAAGTATAGAGAAGGTCAGAAGGAGTTGCATTGTGTCTTTGTGGACATAGAGAAAGCATGAGATAGGGTGCCTAGAGAGGAGTTGTGGTATTGTATGAGGAAGTCAGGAGTGGCAGAGAAGTATATAAGAGTGGTACAGGATATGTACTAGAGCAGTGAGACAGTCTTGAGGTCTGTGGTAGGAGTGACAGATGCATTCAAAGTGGAGGTTGGATTACATCAAGGTCTCTAAGACCTGTCTTATTTGCAAGGGTGATGGACAGGTTGACAGACAAGATAAGACAGGGGTCCTCATGGACTATGATGTTTGCGGATTACATTGTGATTTGTAGTGAGAGTAGAGAACAGGTTGTGGAGACCCTGAAGGGGTGGAGATATTTTCTAGAGAGGAGAAGAATGAAGGTCAGCGGGTCTAAGACAGAATAAATATGTGTGAATGAGAGGGAGGACAAAGTAATAGTGAGGATGCAGAGACTAGAGCTGGCGAAGGTGGATGAGTTTAAATTCTTGGGATCAACAGTTCAGAGTAATGGTGAGTGTGAAAGAGAGGTGAAGAAGAGTGTGCAGGCAGGGTGGAGTGAGTGGAGAAGAGAGTCAGGAGTGATTTGTGACAGGTGGGTACCAATAAGAGAGAAAGGGAAGGTCTACAAGATGGTAGTAAAACCTGCTATGTTATATGGGTTGGAGACTGTCACTCTGCCAAAAAGACAGGAGTCAGAGCTGGAGGTGATATAGTTAAAGATGTTAAGATTTGCATTGGGTGTGACAAGGGTGAACAGGATTAGAAATGACAATAATAGAGGGTCAGCTCTGGTTGGACAATTTGGAGACAAAGGCAGCAAGGTGAGATTGCATTACTTTGGACATGTGCTGAGGAGGGATGCTGGGTATATTTAGGGAAGGTTACTGAGAGTGGACCTTCCAGGAAAGGAGAAAAGAGGAAGGCCTAAGATAAGGTTTATGGATGTGGTGAGAGAGGCCATGCAGGTGGTTGGTGTGACAGAGCAAGTTGCACAGGACAGGAAGAAATGGAAACAGATGATCCGCTGTGGCTACTCCTAACAGGAGCATCCAAAAGAAAAAGAACAAGAAGAAATTTTCTGCAGTAGCATATAAACTTTGAGATATACTGCAGTGGTGGTGCTGCTGTAGTGTTGTCACCTCACAGTTAGACGTTGTCCATTCGATTCTCAGTTAGAGCATCTTCTGTGTGGCGACATGCGTGAATGGGCGTTCCTTCGTTGAAGGTTGTGCGTTAGGTCCGGCAAGCCAGCACATAAAAATCTACTGCCAATCATTAGTGGACCGGGGTTCCTCTGTGGCGACCCCTAACTGGGAAAAGCCGAAAGACACAACAACAAGCATATAAACTTTGAGATGACTTTATCAGAGTCCATGGGGCGGCTATAAGAATATGATCAATGAATAGCTCAAGGTCTTTAGGTTTCATTGTTTGACGTAGAATAATGAAGTGTAAATGGTGCAAATGGAGGAGGTGATTGAAAGACTTAGATAATTCAGCAGTTAATGACTGCTTACAGGTAGTCAGAGGCTGAGAATTTGTCATGGGAGCATATGAGAGTGTCAGAAGAAAAAGGTATTGCCAGCATTTTGTGGCTTTGAAAAGGTTAATTTGTTTGTAAATTTGTTTGGTTTACCTTATAGATGGTGTTATTTGGATGTAAGAAAGCTTTTATATCTTTGTACTGTTTGTTTTGACAAGTTACAGAGTAGGGGGATTAATTTTATGTGTTAAGATTTTGATGCCAGCTAAGAAAATAAATCATTGCCAAGAGCAAGGAGAACCTAAAATTCTTTTGAAGAGAATTCGTTTTATTCCCTTTATAAATTCTTGAAATTACAGGAAAGAATGCTGCATTGAGTTTATAACAGATACTTTATTATTTTCATATGGTAATTAGTGGAAACAACACAGTTTTGCAATATGGACTAGTTTGCAGTGGCAGATGCAGGACTGTGAGAGAGAGTTACTTTGCAGGTGGCATTAGGATATGTTATAATAGAAATTCATGTTTCTTCCAATATGCATTTGATTTTGTCATACAGCTGTGTTTATCATGAGGGTTTGAGCCGTATTACTCCTAGCATGACAACATGTGTTGTTAAATATAGTTCTACAGTTGTAGCTCATAGTGTGTTGTCATGTTTTGTTTGTCAGAAGTTAAAAATAAGAATAAAACCTTTGAACTAAGAATGAGGTTCCACAGACTGCTGAGCTGTCTTGAATCTTCTGCGCATATGGAGGACCGATGCTATGCCTCTCTCTCTCCTTCATCTCAGTGTTTTTTTAGTCTTCTAGTATTTGTGATGTTATTTGCTGCACTATCTAAAGTTATGGCTGCTGAGCTGGTTATCCCTCATGGGTTTTTCATGAATATTCAAATAAGGGACTAACCTCTAAGCTTTGGGATTGGATCCTTCTTTATCTATCTCACAGATTTTCTTCCAATCAGCTCCCATGGACCCTCCCACCATTGTCTATAACTGTCTTTAAATAATTGAACCTGTTGAATGTAATGTATTAGAATAAGAACACTGATCCATCTACCTGCTTAATTGAATAAACTACTGAAAATTTCAACATTGTGTCTTTATTTCTCCCACAGGGAGGGCATCAGAAAGAGAGAGAAAGAGAAACTGAGAGAGAGAGTCTCCTAGATCTGCTAGCTTAAGTGATTTTATCTGGACTAATCCTGTATACTCTCTTTTTTGTTAGCCCTGTCACTCTCTTGTTCACAGGTGGGATACCAGACTCAGTGTCAGGAAGTTAAGACTGAATGTTTTAGAGACATTGACTACATCTATTACAGTTAATTTATAGCATTTAAACAAAATGCATTTCTGTGACAGAAAATGACAGGAATCATTACACGTAACCTAATTTCTAGTTACCCTTCAGGAAACCTAAATTTTTAATAACAATATACATAGTTTGTGAACATGATCTAACACTGCAGAATTGCAGAATCTCTATTACTTCCTGATGGGAATGAACAATTCCTAGCATAGCTAGCTCCTATGGCATAGAGATATAAAGCTCTGACTATGACTCTGGTTACCTGGGATCAGTTATTGGCTCAAGTGACTGCTAGAACTTTTAGGGAGAGTGGGTGTGCCCATTCTTGGGGTTGAGCATGGTAGACCTGATCATGTACTGCATAAGTCCCTAGGAGTAAGGGCTGGGATGGAAATATACAGCGTTGGGGTGAAAATTAGGTTAATTAAGCCACCACTGGATGGCAGCCTTTAAAATGTGTGTATGATAGTATGCACTCACTTCAGGACGGTATTGTTTGCATCTGCTGTGATGTGGGTCATACATCCTCCTGCCAGCAAATGGGTTACGCCATTATGAAGAACCTCATATCTAGAATACTGATAGGGATGCAAAGCACCTTCATGGCTGCCTGAATGTGGCCTCCTCTGGGCAATTGTTGCGGCAATACTGGGTAAATTGCAAGAGTAATGGAATGAATGTCTATGTCCCACTGAGAGTAGGCTCAAAGTGTGGCACATGCAGGCAGAATATCAATTAAAACATAACTTGAAGTAGCACTTGATTTTGTGCAAGGTAGAGTTTTATACATTTTGGAGTTCACACAATTAGATACTGTATTGAATGACACCTGCATTTTCCTGTTTTACAGCTCTTCGTGTTCTTCTGATAAAGGGACTTGCACAGACTACCCTGCACCAGAAGAAAAGAAGCCTCTTATAAAATGATGAAAACATTCAGTAGAATGGCAGAAATGTCCAGATGATGGCGACATTTGGAAAGGTAGATGTCAGCAATGGAAGAACACATATCCTTAGTGGAGAGGGAAAAGTTGCAATATATTTACTTTGATAACTGTAAAACGGCAGGAGTTGCTACAGAAAAGGCCTGGTGTAGGATCATAGGAGCATAGACAATGTAAGGCAACTGAATCACAAGGCTATTTACACCTTGCCAATGGCCACTGTCATGCTGTACCTCCTTTTCAAGAAGGACAAAACAGGTATGGCCTAGCGTACATTTATGGGGGCTCATCTATTCATCTCAGTTTAATCTGAAAGTATCTAGGTTATCACTTTGTTTAACTTGCACAGGAAATTCATTTGGGTTCCAGTACTGAGCCCTGGTGCACAGCACTAGTTACCTTCATAGTTTTCAGCAGATACAGTACCTGCCACCTTAACTATGTGGCTTTGATATTTCAGCTAGCTGGTTATCCATTGCACATGTATGGGTGTACATTTACGGCACTTATCTTATTTAGATGCCACCTTGGAGTACAGTGCCAAATGTTTTGGCCAGGTAATATGACCTTCTTAAAGAAGTTATCTAAACTGACTAGGTATGATATCCCTTTGACAAAACCAAACTGATGTGGGTCTAGACCAGTAAAGTTTTTGATATCAGATTTTATTGGTTCAAATATGATTCACTCCAAGGTTTTGAAAATCAGACTAGTTAGGCTAATGAGTCTATAGATTCTCGGGTCAAGTGGTAAAACCAGTCTTGTGTAGAGACACCATCATTTCAGTTCACCTGGTAGAATCTCTCTTGTGTAGGGACATCATTGTTTCAGTTCATCATAATCTGTGGACAAATCCTGTAGCTAAGGTTGGGTTATGATGAGGTATTCCACAGGGGCCAGGGGCATGTTTAGCACTATTTATTAGCATTCAGGAAAGTTAATAGGCCAGAATGCAGTAGCAACTTTAGTTTTTCCAGATCACCTTCAGTTACTGTACATATTCTTTAGTTTTATTAGGACCCACCAGTGATGGGGGAATTTGTGGAATTAAGATTGTTGTTTTGGGGGCAAAGTTTGCACTGAATTAGTCTGATTGTACATTTGCTATGTCTACTGGTCAAGAGAGGATGGTTCCATTTTGGAAAGTTCAGAACAATACTGGGTGTAATTTCTTACTTTCCTAATGCAACTAAAAAAGGACGTACACTTATTGTTGGCTACAGAAGCTAATTTATGTTCAAGATTTACCTTACTAGCCCTGACCCCAGCTTTTAATTCTTTACTAATATTCTTGATATAGTTCTTAATATGAATAATTTTAAATGTGTTGCATGATTTAAAAAACATTTGTTCTATTGTTATATAATTTATTTAAGCTGGTGAATGACCAAGACTGGTTGCTCTTTAACTTCCCATTATATTTGGCTCTAGTAGACTGACAGACCTAAGTATTTTTCTGTCTGGGAGAATAACTCCTTTTTATAAACAGCAACTGTGTGGGTATTCAGTTTTGTGATATTATAAGTTAATTTGGATAGCTCATCATAGAGTTTGAGAAGGTCTACCTGTTTGAAATCCTTGAATTCAGAATTAGTGACTGCAGGGTTTTAAAGATTTTAAAAGAGAAGTATACCATTCTATCGTATGTCTTATCAGGATGAACAAATTATAGGTCCAATACACGAAGAGACTATATTCATTTGGATTACATCAATAATATCACATTCTCCAGTTAGTTTAACTATCTTTCTCAAAGAAATTCTTATTTACTAAGTATAAGAATCTCTAGGTATACCCAGCTTTCTAGGCATACATCCTCTATTTAAAAGCTCCTATTAGAAAGGTGGTTTGGTAACATGTAGTTCCTCAACTACATTGAGATATCTTACATTGTCACCTGGAAACATGGAAGTTGATGGTTTGTCAGGCTATGTTGGAGTTCAGTGTCTTCAGTTTACGATTCTCTGGGAATCTGTCTAAAGGTGATTTTGCCCTTGACAAATATGGTAATGCTGTCACAATTTCCATCAGGCATGAATGCATGGTAGGTGCAAAACCCAGGTATGGAAGGAGTACTATCCTTACACTATCTATACATGTAAAAGAAGTCTCAGGTATTGGGGTTCAAGTTGCAGTAGAGCATCAAGACCAGGAAATTTGTTGCTAAGACTTTTGGTGTTGAGAAGAGCCACCCTGATATGATCCAGTTTAAGGATGGAAATTACTACATTGATATTTGCTACATTGCTACAGTTCAATTAACTGTATTTTGCCTTATTTAGAATAGTGTAATTACACTGTGATATGTCTACTTCAGGTCTACAAAGCATATGTATTCAGTACTTGCAGACTCCTGTGTCCTTAACAATATCAGATAAAGAAAAAAACACTGAACTTTTCTGAGATTTAAAAAAGTTCAGTTACAGGCTTGCTGTTCTTGAACTGTTTGTAAGTTTCTGTGAGGCCATTTTTTGCTTGGGCTAAAGGAAAGTCTGTCTGTTGATCAGTGGCAGTGAAAAACATTGAGCAGCCTGCCTGCCCCTGTGGGAGTGGTTACTGACTTGAAACTGTAGTTTTATTGGCCATTTTGGGTCAATTCCAAAACTCCTTCATCTTCCCCTCTTAAAACCTGGTTGCCTCATGGTTTTGGCATCTTTTCAGGCTTGTTGGCTGTTGGTGAAGCACCCACCAAGAGGAGAAAACGCTGAGAGAAGAAAGGAGCCACTTTTGAGACTTTAAGTATTTTTCCTCTGTTTATTTGCTAAGTTTTTCTGCATAGCCGCCTATTTTGAGCATTTTCTGACTTGTTAAATTTGATTTCTGCATTAGTAACTGTATTTAGAGCACAACCTAGAGCTGTTTACTGAATTTCCTGTTTGCACTTATTTTTAAAATTGTTTTTTTCTCAAAACTTGCATTTTATCTGTCTTTGGCCTAGCACTCTTGTGTGGGGTCATTTACTACACTGTTATAACTTGTTGATACTTGTCCTCTACTGGTCCATTTTAAATTCAGTTTCCCTGTTACTCTAGCATGTCCAAAGGTCAGTCAATGGTTTCCTCTCCAGTCCAGCTGGTGAATCTGGAAATTTTGAGGCAATGTTACAACTGTCTCTTGTACACGGACAACCCTCTCCTCCTCTAAACAGGTTCAAATATATGTGAGAGATGCAACTATTTAGCCAAACTGGAGGCTGAGCTCTCTCATCTCAAAACTGGTGTAACCAGTCAGGAGGAGAAGGTAACCTCACACAACACAATTCCAGTATCACATAGTCCCACCACATCAGCGAACCAAACACATAAATACACAAAAACATACTCGGAGGCTCTAAATAAAAATCTACCTAAGCAACAGAGACCTCCAAAGCAGACATCCAAGCAAACGCTACCTCAAAACAAAACACACACAACACATAACCCACAAAGTCAGTGTGCCAAGCAGCCACAGCCCTTAAGGCTGAATAACACACCTGATACTCTTGTTATAGGTGACTCTATTGTCAGACACACTGATGTCCCGCTCACCAGGCTGAATAAAGAGAAGGTCACGGTGAGCTGCCTGTCAGGTGCTAGGATCTGACACATAACGCAAGCACTCAGGTCACTCCAAAGCAAATACAAATATGACTCAGTCATTGTACATGCTGGTGTGAATGACCGGAGACGTACCTCTCTGGACTACATGAAAAGAGACATAGAGGAGCTTTCTGATCATGTAGCCCAGGCTGGTATAACCCTGACCTTGAGCAGCATCTTACCCTCATCTAGAATGATGCCACAGTACAAAGACAAAATGATTGATTTTAACAATTGGCTAAAATTTTGGTGTCATTCAAAGGGGATCCAGTGTCTGTCAGCCTGGGATGACATGCTCGACAAGCCACATTGCTTCGCTAGGGATGGCTTGCACCTTTCACCACTGGGGTTTTGGATATTGGCAAAGGATCTTGCCACCCCCATACTGCCATTTTTAGGCAAGGCTCAAAAGTCAAACCCACCCCCATAGACAGCACAAGGAACAAGAAACTAAGGGTAATGCTGCTAAATGCCACAAGTCTTAACCTCAAGATGCACGCACTCAAAGCTCTCCTCAGTGTGGAGAACATCAATATCTGTGCAGTGACAGAAACCTGGTTCAAGGCTCCAGAGGGCACCCCAGCACTACCAGACTATACCTCGTATCATGCTTTTCGGCCCCAAAACCCGGACCGAACCACAAAAGGAGGGGGAGTTTCCATATTTATCAAGGATATCCACACCTCCAGGTTTGTGGCATTGCACGAAGTATCAGAGACCATCCATGTGCAACTAACAGTGGGCAAGACTGCTTTTCAGTTTATAGCATCCT
This sequence comes from Protopterus annectens, assembly GCF_019279795.1. NCBI lineage: Eukaryota > Metazoa > Chordata > Ceratodontiformes > Protopteridae > Protopterus > Protopterus annectens. Next base: position 1,080,147,502 of record NC_056747.1, on the reverse strand, counting down.
ACAGACCACCCTCTCAAAGTCAGGAATCCCATTCGGCCTTCATGAAAACCTTGGAGAACATGAAGATTTCTCCGAACACCATTATATTGGGTGACTTCAACTACCCAAACATTGACTGGGAGCACTACTCAAGCCCCAGCACCTTAGCCCAAAGATTCCTGGAAATTATAAACTCAAATGCTATGGAACAACTAGTCACCACTCCCACAAGAGGGGACAACATACTAGACCTGATCATTACCAACATGGGGACTCTATGCTCCACACCAGAAGTATATCCCTCATTGGTAAGATCAGACCATAAATTAATTTCACTGGATGTCCACATCCCGACCCCACCCCAGCCCAGAAAACCACAGTGAAAAACTTCTCAAAAGTGAACTTCTCACTTCTCAAAACCAAAGTGGAATCCTTCAAGGCCCCAGGGCCAGTGGAAACTACAGCCCAAACTGCAGAATTCTATATAAATGCATTCTACGGACATCTCCAGGAATGCATGGATCATGCTATCCCAAACAAAACCAAGACCCAATCATCCAAAGGCAGGCGTCCAGTCTGGTGGACCCCTGCCATAAATAAACTGTACAACAGAAGGAGGAAGCTACTACATGAAAGAGCAAAATCCCTAATAGGGAAGGCATCTCTGATCAGTACTAGCAAAAAATTATGATCCCTCATAAAATCCTCCAAGGCAAGCTTCGAGAGAAAAATTGCACAGGACACCAAAGACAATCATAAGGCTTTTTTCAGTTATGTTAGAAACCTGGGATGCAACTCCCAGACTTGTTCTGAGTTGATTCTAAATGACAAAAAATACACTGAACCCACAGACATCGCCAATATCCTGGCAGACAGGTTCAGTGCAAACTTCTCCACCCCCCCCCCCCCCAAAGAGGAAGTAACTTTCCCCGCCGAGGGCTGCCTCCCAAACATCTCAGATGCTCAGGTGAAGGCTGCCCTCTCCAAAGCAAAAAACACTGCTTCCATGGGACCAGATGGCATCCCAGGTTGCATCCTACATGAACTACAAGAGGAACTAATCCCTCAAATAAAACAGCTATACAATCTCAGCCTCACCACAGGATATGTGCCCACAGAATGGCGTACAGCAACAGTGGTCCCACTCCACAAAGGTGGAGCCTCTACGGACCCTGGAAACTATCGCCCCATAAGCCTGACTAGCTTAGTCTGCAAGGCTATGGAGAGGATCATCATGGAGCTCATAAACAAAGACATTGGGGACCTACAGACACTAGATCCTACCCAGTTCGGCTTTGTCAAGGGCAGATCCTGCCTTTTGAACCTGGTTGACTTCTTTGAAACAGTCACCAAAGCCATAGATGAAGGGAAGGTAGTCCACACAGCCTATCTGGACCTTGCAAAGGCATTTGACACAATACCCCACTCGGGCATCATAGATAAGCTATCCAGCTTAAATATAAACCCCTATGTCACAAGATGGGTTGCAAACTGGCTCAAAGACAGAACCCACAGAGTGAGAGTTGCTGGAGCCATGTCAGACTCAAAACTGGTCACAAGTGGCATCCCATAGGGTTCTGTCCTGGGACCACTCTTGTTTGGTATATACTTTTCCGAGGTACAGGCAAACGTGGGAAGACTATGGCAAATCTATATCCCAACTAGCAAACTAAAACAAAGGATGAGAAGGTCACACAGAAAAAAACAACCAGCAAAAACTAAATGAAGAGTCCAGCCAAGCTAGAACTTCCACTGAGTGACCTCTCAAACCTCTTGTATCAGAGGCACATGGGCTATATGCAAATGACTCTTATGAATATCAGGTGTTCTAGCTATATGGCATTTCTGAATGTCCATGACTTGCCCAATATATAAAGTATGGAATATTTCTTCTCATAATGTGGAACAAATAAGCAAAATGAGGAATACTTATTAATAGCTTCAATTAGGAGACAGACTAGCAGCATGGATGAAATGTGTTGCTTTATACTTAGAAGATGGCTTCTGAGGAACTGATGTAATGTATTGCTATTTATCACAGGAATGTATTTAAAAATTTTTAGCAATAGATGTGTAATAGATTCTTTCAATACAGAACAGAGGAGAACATGGAATGATTCAGCACGAGGAACGCTCCTCATAATGACAGAGTCAAAAGTTATGATTAGACTCACATGTTAAAACTCAAGGAAAGCATTTTTAGCAGGTATGCAACAATCACATACTCCTGTCTTAACTGCACCATGGAAAAAGAAGTAATGCACAGTATATATATATATATATATATATATATATATATATATATATGTGTGTGTGTGTGTGTGTATATATATATATATATATATATATATATATATATATATATACATACACATATATACACACATATATGGATCCATATCAGATCACTGAAGTTTCAAAACTTTGTAGTCTATATGGCTGAGACCGTATTTTTGAAGTTCTGAGACTCCGAATCAAAAATAAAATACAAGAAAATAAAACAAAACAACTTACCTGTATGTTTTTGCAGGGGGGCAAGCCCCCATGCACCCCCTCACACCCCTTACTTAAATATACTAACTCCGAGATTGCACTGCAGTGAGGAAACTGGCAAACCCTGGGTTCCACACTATACAGTGATCCCAATACTAAGTGTTCAGAATTTAAAAACTTCATAGATCTGGTCTCATCTTAATCAATAAATCTCAGGCAATTAGGATATGAGCAATCCTCAACCAAATATCTGCATCTATAACATTGCATTATGAGGGCTCCTAAGTGTATGGAAATAACTGTGACAAAAAAACGTTTACACACATGTTGTTTTATAACAAAAGTGTGACATTAATAACAAGATGAATACGTGCAGCATAAGTCAGGCAGTAAACAAAAAAAATGCATGATTGTTTACAAGGACAAAAAACAGTATCAATGGTGGTGTGAGCACTAACTATTACATATGCATGTTAAGCAATAAATAGTATGCTTCTTTCAGCTTGTTCCGGTTAGGAGTCACTACAGCAGATCACCTGTCTGCTCATGATTGTCAGTGAAGTTTTACGATGTCGAGTTGCCAGCCTGGCACCCAACCTTCCACAGAAGGCACACACATGTACGCACTCATGCCTAGGGCCAATTTAGAGTGTCCAATCCACCTACGGCATGTTTTTGGGATGAAATCGGAGCACCCAGAGGAAACCCACACAATCACAGGGAGGCCATGCAGACTCCACACAGAAGGCACCCCAGCCAAGGATCAAACCAGAGAACCTCTTGCTGGTGAGGTGGCAATGCTAACCGCTGCACCACTGCAGCTACCTGGTTAAGCAATCAATAGTATAACAAGGCTAAATAATAGTGAATTGCTATTTATATGATTAGAGTAGGGGTATAAGCTAAAAAAAGTCACCTTACTTAATTTCTTATTACTGTATGCACTAAGTGGGAGAAAGCAGGCAGGAATAATCCTAGATATACAAGTTAAAATATTTCCTGAACATATCTTCTATGATCAGCTAATACCAGAGACCAGCTGTTTTGACTAACTGACTTAATGCCATATTATACAAAGAAAAGAATTACAGCTAGTCTTCTGATGGAAAAATAAATTGTTGATAGTCTTGTCCTTACAGAACTTTCTAGTTATTTTTGAACTGTGTCAAAGTCACTTATTCTTACAGAATTACCTAATTTAGCAATAATCCATGGCTGGGTATGGGTAAGGCTGCATTCACACACAGCTGGTGTGGTTCAATCACAAGGCCGAAGCCTGAATGATTAAACATAGCCAACCTTGGGTAAATCCTGCATTACCTACACCCAGGAGTGGATTATTGCTAGTATACAATGACATTGTTTAAGAAAAATAATGTCATTCTATAAATGCACTATAGTGTTATTCCACCAGTTTCTGGTAGTCTGGGGCATGTGACATGCTCTAAGCGTGTAGGTACTCTGTCATTTTTTTCTTCCACAAGCCAGACACCACAGGAATTGCAGAGAGCTCACCAAAGCACATAGCTCTGCATTCTGCTTGATTTTTCCCTGTCCCTTTTAACAAAAAGTTCCTGATAAATCCATAAGGATTGCAGTAAGTCAATAATGCAAGATATTAGACTTTCATGCTTGCTGTAGGGTGGAAAGACACCCTTCTCTTTAATATATAATGCTTTCTCCAGTCACAGAAAAAGGGATAGGGCTTCTGTGACTATATCTTTTAATAGTTACAGCTGCCCGAGAGGAGTTTTTTTCTCACTTGCAGTAACAGCTGGGTGACTGTAGCCATTTATTTTAATAGATACAGCTACCCAAGGTCTAGTTTGCTTTCTTTGCTTTTTGGAGATGACAATTTAGCAAATTGGTGATAAGTAGGAGTTGTTGCTGAGTGGACTTGTTCCTTTAGAGAGCAGTTAATTCATGGAGCAGTTGACTAGAAAAAAAGTTTATTTTTTGCACTTTAAATTCTCTGATAGCATCATGTAGAAAATGAAGAATGGAACTTCTTCCTTTAGGTATCATTCGATTTACAAGCAAGCTGATTAGTTTTTCCAGCTGGTGTGCACATTTTGGAATAGTAATTAAACCTTCATGTATAATTATTCTTTGAACTATTTTAAGGTCACTTACAACACTGTAGTCTACAAATACTCCATACATGAGTCAAATAATAGGCACCCGCTTGGCTGGCAGAAATTGCAAAGTAAAACAAAATCTTCTCAGCTAAATATAGGCCATAAATTATTGTATGGCAACAACTGCTCTTCATTTGCAATTCTGCTTAAAACAGACTACTACTTTCTTCTAAAGAAGATCTGATTACGAAGCCAGTGTCCCACAAGAAACAGTAGGATGCGTCAGTCTCTCTACAAGTACCAGTGTTATAGAAAAGTGTACTTTTAGAAACATACAGAATAGGTTCCCCATCCACGTGAAGCAGAGTTAATCCATTAACTTGTTTAATCATAACCCTGACTACTGATTCAGAAACTGTACATTCACCCTCAGCCTGGCCTGGACCCTGCATCACTAATGGACAGTGGCAGACAGTAAGCAAGATAGTACCCAACTAACATATGAACCCCAGCCAAACCCTTAGCCACCTCCAAACTAATATATCCCTCTTAATAGACACCAAGGTACATGGAGGCACAACTGGATTGGATTTTACAGCTAGACCTATAAAGGCACTGGTGACCACTAGCCAAGTATATACCTATGAACCAATAAACCTATACATGTTGATTTAGTCAGTTATTGTCACTTCAAAAACCACCAGTGTCAGCTGTGTATGATGCAAATGTGGCATTTACAGAGACTCAAAGAGATAGCTGCAGTACAATTAATTAGGCAATTTGGTTTTCTTATGCTCTTTTGAAGTGCTACTTTTCCTTTTCCTTACATTTGATCTTTTCTTACCTTCATCCCTCTTCTTTTCCCAGTCATTTTTTGTGCATTTATCCAACTTCACTCTCTTTGCAGTGTCTTTGCAAAACACTGAATAGTTTTTCCTGATTTACACTACATTTATTCTGGATACAAACGGCTTCTCCTCTTACTTTTATATAACAATAAAATCAGATCTTTACATACTGATACCCTTCACTCGCCTTTTGTGCATTTCATGTGGCTTTCCAATGTTGATTTCTTTCTGCCTGCAATAGTCACAGCAGAAAAGATCCTTTTAACTACATTGTGAAGACTTTTATGCAGCCTTGCTTACTGTAAACTTGCCCACTGTTCAGTATTTGTTATTGCAAATAATGCTAACCTTCATTACTGCGCATAAAACAGTCTCAGTTACATTGCATACAGAACAGAACACCTATTTACCATAACAGAAGGTGTCTGATTGTGAAACATTTATTTTTTTATATTCAGATTTACGTCCCCTACTCACAGAGAGAATGTGGTTGTGGGTAAGGCAATTTGGATAGAATTCCCACACCTGAGCATATATGACTGTTGCTGTAAAGCATTCTTACCACTAATGCTACATGCAAAGTTTTGCACCTAAAATGCATTCTTACCACTAATGCTACATGCAACATTTTGTACCAGAAATACATTCTTACCACAGATGCTACATGCACAGTTTTTGAATTTCTTTTTAAAATGTGGATTCTCACTTTCATCTCACATAGGAAATTATACTTTCAAATGAAAGCTTACAATTCATGAAATGATCCCTATTCAATGAACAATGACATATTTATAAATTAGTCTAGTAGCAGATACTATCCACACTGGCCATTTCTATTTGAAAAATGTAGAGAAAACAAACTCAGTATACGTTTTCACCTTTTCATTAGTCATATGCTGTAACAAAAAAAACTCTGCTTTTAGCAAAACTGTGGGTCATGACCTCGATGAGTATGTAGAACATATTGCATGGCTCTGACTTGGTTCACTGCATTGTTTCTTTAATTTATTTCTGGAACATTTTTAAATATTAATTTTAGGATATTTTAAAATCTATTCAATAATATATATACCATAGTAAATGTTATTGTTTTAGCTGCCTTTCTAGATGCTAATGTTGACCCAGTTTTTTTTTTTATTTTGCAACATATTTACTAATGGCAAACTTTTCAAAATGAAATTACTTCAACGCTTTTCAGTGAAAAGGAGTATTTATAAGTCTAGCAGCATTTTTTGATATAGTACCTATTCTTTCCATTTACTGCTTGATTTTATTTTGAGTGCCTTGCCTCTACAATAACCTGTCAGTCTGCTTGCCTAAACAGTACAGCACTTAACTTCTCAAGTATAAATGGAATCTTACACAGTAACTCTGCACTGACAGAACAGAAAATAAATGCAATCAGAAAGAATTTGTGTAAAAAAGGCTCCTCTGTATTTGTAAGACCACTAGTCATAAAGGTAGTTTAATGAAGTTGTACTGGAAGGTATTCCTCTGATCATAGCTGCACCTCAGGTAGTAATTACTCTATGCTGTTATTCATCTCTTAGGAATGACTTACTTTCTTATTGTTGTTTTATAGCACAAATTCAATTCCTGCATTTATCTGTACACAATGAACTGTGTTTCTTACCTGAGGAGTCTACTGCAGCTAATAACTTGTATTTTGTTAAATCTGTAGCCTTGACAATGCAGTTCAGCAGCTAAAGTCTGTGGTTCTGTCATCGGTTTTACTTGTGGGAGGCTAAAATATATGGGGGGGGGGTACTCATTCCTAGTCCCTCTACACAATTTGAAACAGTTGATTCCATCTTATACACGTGCATTCTCACCTGTGCTCACTTGCCCTTCTCTCTAACAATTCCAGAATGATACTGTATGTTTTGCCTTTGCAGTTATAACATGGCTCTGAATTTTGAATACAACAATGCCCCCTGAACACTTGCATAATGTAGTAAACTGTCAAGTCTCCACAAACTTCTGTTGCCCTTTTACAGAGCTGTGTTTTGTGTTTCATCCTGAATTTGTCTTGGGATTCTTGTGTATAGCAGTTTATTATATTCCTAAGGTTCCTAGGTGCCACTTTCCATGTCTTAGGAATCTGATTTATTATCCACCTTCAGCACTAATACCTACAATTTCTATGTCATCAACACCTCCCTCCCCACCCCCCAAGGGCACGAACTAACAGAAATGTCAGTGAGCTTTTTTCTGAGAATTTCCTCTTAGATTCATCACAAACTTTCTTAGATTCATCACAAACTTTCTAACACCTACTTAGCATTATCTGGCAAAACTTATATTCAGCTTCCGTTCCTTCCATGCTTATGGAGGAGTAACTTGCTACCTAAAACATTATTATCTTAATCATAAAGCAACTAATTTATTAGTTACTGTAGGTAAATTAAACTGTCATCATAAATTATTTTTGGCCATGGCCTGCCCCAAAATTACAAGGGTAAATGCTATATATAAAAACATTTTAGAGAAAATAATCAACAAACATGTTTTTGCAAGTAAATTGGATTAGCCAGGGAAAATCCAAGCAGATGTTTGGACTTGGACAGTGGTCAGAGATCAGGACTAAACCCTGGTTATGTGACGCAGAGGTCTTAGGTACAGAGTTACTGTTGCTACTCTGGTGGTTCATTTCTTAGTGACTTCAATTTCCATCTCCTTGAAAGATGGGCAGGCTATTGAGTCTATGTACATCCCTCCACATATTACCTTTTAATCATCCTTCTTCTTTCTACCTAGTCTGAATATTGTCACTACTATTCATTATTTGTATTTCCACAAATCCGGCCTAGGAAAATCAGATTCCCTCCTTTGTTACCATTCTCACTCGCATAGTATCATGCTCCCCCTTCCTGTTTTGTTTGTTGGACATTCTTATCCCACATCTGCTATTTTCTGAAAATGAACTCTCTTCTCTTTACTGGAAACTTGCTGTTTTCCTATAGCTGCTATTCAGTTTCATCTCTCCATCTGAAGGCTTCTATCTGTTCTTTTTTATTTAACTGTCTTCTGTTTTAAATCCTTCCTATATCCCCTCCTCATCTCTTTCATTTCCTTCTTCATTCAGTAGAGATTTTGCTGAGCTCTTTCATTTGCACTTCTTACTATCTTCATCCATTCTTTTTCATTTTTCTTCTTAAGGATGGCCTGGAATGCTTCAAACTTCTTTGATGGTTTTCTGATTGCTGTTTCTTATTTCAAAATATTAATGTCAAGGTTTGTTTAATTGCAATGTGTTGTATTGCACCAGCTGGCAGTGCACTTTTGCATGTTTTTTTGTCTTTTTTTCCATTGTAGTCTGACCATGGAGTTGATGTATATATAATTTAGGAGACTATGGGGTCCAAGACCCTGTCATAGGGGTATTTTTTAATACTTTTCAGTTTGTGTTTTTTTAACTGATCTTTTGAAAAACCTTGCATTAAAATCTGGATATTCAGTCAAATATAGGTAAAAAAGATGCTCTCTGTATGCTAACTACATCCTATGCCAATTTCTTCCCTCCCTAAATCTTTGCATTCTTATTCTACTTTCTTTCTGCAAGCAGATAAATTTGCCATGTATTGTCTGCAGCTCCTTTAGTTTTTGCAACCTCCCATCCATTAGTATGTCAAGCTGTATATAATAATTTTGAAAAAGTCACTGTCTTATCTGTGCTATTTCTTCTCAGTGAAGTATCTCCTTCATTCCTCCATTTATAATAGAAGTTTATTTTTCTTCAACAATATCTCATAATTCTGATATACTAGCTTACTCCATTATTAATGTACTTCTAAAGCACAAACATTTCATTCTCTAGTGTCTTGTAGCTTTGTCTTCCAAACGTTTCCATATTGTTAAGCAAGTCTTGAATGTCCTGTCTTGTTTCAGTTATAAACTAACTACGAGTGTCCCTCAGTCACCCTGAAATGATCCAAAATGGTTGGTAGTATCTGCAACCATTCTCAGGTATGTTTCAATATTTCCTTACCAAATGCTATCCCTACCATCTCACCTTTTGTTTATCAAAAGTCCTTATTCAAAGATTGTACATCAACAGGTCTAATCTCTGTACATACCATTTCTATGTTCAGTTTTTCTACTGTGTTGCTGTTAAGGCAGAAGGAGGAAGCATGACTGCCATAGTGTGACAGCTGGTGAAGAAATTAAAGTGAAACTGTGGAGCTGAACATGCCCAGAGTGACAGAGATACAAAGTGTCATAAAATAAAAGCAAAAACAACAGGGATATGAAACAATATTTATGTCAGACAAAAGGGAGGAAGAAAACCAGGAAAGTGAAGCGCACATAGAATTATTTCCAACAGGCCTACTCTCGTTAAAGTCTAGGAACAAAAAACACACACACACACACACACACACACACACACACACACACACACACACACACACACACACACACACACACACACACACACTATTGCTATGGTTAAATAGTGTAAGAGTGAGGAGAAAGAATAGAGGAGTGCAGGCTATGAAAGCGAAGGAAGGGCCTACATACAGAACTACAGCTCTACGCTGTTAAAGCAAACATATAGAATCTTACACATTTATACTTGAAAAGTATAATTATGGGTGTTGTATAAAAGGAGACAGAGTGTGACTCAAGCAAAGGATACAGAAGCAGTAACCCCAGAAGTAAAAGAGAATGGAAGGGAGGGTGGAGAGACACAGAAATGAGCTACTGAAAATTAAATCCAAGTTGAACAAAGTTTGTGTAGGACTGGATGACCTGATCAACAAATCTAAAAGTGATAACTTCAGAACTGCAGCTGTCTCCAAGATTGGAAGGGGTATTTCATAGTTTGTATAGGGCTGGATCATGGAGCTATTAAAGAAGAGTGTAGGGTTGGACTTACAAGTCAACAGAGCATACGAGGTAGGGAAGTCCAGTAATAACTCAGAAGTTAGGGGCAGACATATCATTAGGATGCATTACCATCAAACTAAAGAGTGGATTTTATTTTAAAACACACAGCATGGAAGATGGGCTGATGATGCAAGGCACAGGAGTAAAAATGGTGAATGACTATTCAATCTTAAGGTTTCAACACAAAACAGACAAAAGGCTAGAGTAATAGTAAATGAAGCTGCTAGGGCCAGTGGGCAGATTGGCAAAATCTACAGTTATAAGAACTGAGTGTCAGGGGAAGGCTTATTACTGTCACATTAAGAAGAGACTGTTGGATTTTAATAAGGTAACAAATAAATGGTGGAACCAATCACCCATGGAAGAAGAGGATGAAATGCACCATCAGAAGAAGGCTGAGGAAGAGGAGTGTAAAGGTATGAGGTAATGTAAGCGATGCAGCCAGATGACAAACAGGCAGATTATGGCACCTAAAATTTGTAGTGGGAGGAGAAATGGAAAGGAAGATCTCTAGAATGTAACAGAAGAGAAGAGGAGAAAATAAGTGGCTTGAGTCCCTAGTATCTGCTTTAATATGAAAAAGTACAAGGTACCTCTGCAAAAGATGCATATGGAAAAGAGCGGCAGGATGAGGACAGGGACAGGTCACTACTGAAGACCTCAGAAACAAAACAGTCACAGTCACAAAGGACTAGCTGAGGTAAACAGATAAAGGAGGAAGTAACAGAAAAGTGAGGTAATATGTAGAAGGACTTGACTGAGAAAACATGCCTGGAGAGAAGACAAAGACAGAGGAGGGGAGAGGAGTGAGGAGTAAAAGACTGAGCCAAAACCAGCCAGGTGATGAAGCTGACAGGTACCAGCAGTTGCTTATAAAAATGCCAGGAGCTGACACAGGAAGGTGAGCTAAGCAATGACAGTAGAAATGAGCAAGTGCAGGACTTTATGTATGTAGTTCCAAGACAGCTGGACCATCAATGTATTTCTGTTTTCTTTCCCAGGTGGGAGAAAGGAAACTGCTTATGGGAAGAAGCAAGGTGAAGAAGGTGGAAGACATGTGACAATGGTGATGTTTTGTGAGGAGGGAGAAAGAAGAAAGGTAAGTGGTAGAAAGACTTGGTAACAGGAGCAGTTATTATTAAGACTCTTGGAATCAGGTAAAACTTTCAACCTACATAAAAAAATAAAGGGAGCAGGACACCTTGTACAGACATTGTCCCAATGGATGGCTATAATCTGTTTCCAACTGGATAAATATTGTAGAGAAAACTATAGATAGATGCCTTTCTTGCTAAGAACACTCTATAAAAGAGCAATGGTATTAAGGGGAGTAAGGTATTAGGTACATTGTTTGTAAAAGATGGAACTGTACCACAGACAATTCACTTAGTATAAATTTTACAACTATTACTCAGAAATATGTGGTATAATTTATGATAAAGGAAACAGTGCATGGTTTCATAATTGCATAGCTAAATAAATAAGTAGATGTACTTTCAGGTTATAACTCTAGCCTTGTACATACATAATATATGCAGTAAGTGTAAGTAAGGTGTTGTACTGAAACATTTCACTAATAATTGCTATAGTTTTATTGTATAGTTAAAGCGGTTAGAGTAATACCAGGAAATCATTGTAATAATGCCCTGCTTTGGTATATTTTAGTTCTAGAGAGGTAATGGGTAATATGCATAACTAGAGGTTAAGTAATATCTGTTAGTGTTCATACTATAATTAAATTGTATGGCACATAAGTTAAGTCACAAGCCTTTTAGAACAGATCCAGTTCAATCCATAGTGGTGCAATTATAGAATCAATATGATAAAGTATTTGGAAAGATAAACTGTAGGGATGCAAGACATGAAGGTCTATAATGAAGGTGAGGGTGGATGTGATTAAGAAGATTATTCTAGAACAATAAACAGAATCAAATGAAGTAGAAGAAACACACACACAGGAGCAATACTCAAGTGGTTGTTAAGGTGGACTAATGGCAAGTGTGGAAGAGGAGTGAAAAAGAGAGTGCCTACCTCTCTCCCTTCCCCTTACTGTAATCACTATCCTATTTAGTCTCCTGCTAGCTAAAGTAACTTCACCCATCTTCCCCTAACCTTATTCATCACTGCTGTGATAGATTGTTTTCTTCCTGGAGCAGAACTGCATCTATGTTTCAAAACAAATTATCACTCTTCTTTCCCTATCTAGTCTTTTCTGAATCTTTCTTATGTAGCATTCTACATGTGACACAACATCAGGGTCTATGTTTTTTCCCTATCTTCCTGCCCACCTCCCCCTATACTGCCCTGCTTCCTGAGCAATGTAAGAATCCCCCACCTGTCACCATTTTCTTTTACAGTTGTTTTCTACCTACCTAGACATCCTGAAAATAATCCTGCCACTCCTCTTAGTTACCTTAGAAGTATTCCTCCTTTAAACCCCTTGTTTTTTACCACCTCTGTTCTCTCATTGTTGCATCATTTTACATATATATATATATATATATATATATATATATATATATATATATATATATCTATATATATATGTATATATATATATATATATATATATATATATACATACATAAACAGATTACATGCAAGAAGGACTGAAGGACTCACTATCACTCTTTTACTCATATCAAGACACTATGCACATTACATAGTGTTCGATATTTTTGTGATCATGCCGTAGCACCCTCTGCATTCTCCGTTTTTTTCCTTCTACATTTGTTCATACCTTCACCATGTATTTTTTCAACTTTGCCCATAATGATCAAAGTGCTCACTCCAAAGTGTGTGTATCACACATGTGATGACTTGTCTCTCAGAGCATTTCAGTCCTTAACTTCTTGTCAGAGGTCTGTCCTCCCTAATTTGGATCTAACTCATCCTCTTCAATCACATAAATAACAAGTCACAGTTTACAGAACTTTCTATCCCTCCTGCCAAAATCTTCTTTTTTTTAATAGCACATCAATTCCCTTATCTCACACTGCTGATGCACTTCTGCATTGTTATGTTCTTTGCCCCTGCTGTCTAGCAACCTCCTTCATTGCACGTCCACTGTTGCACATCCACTGTTTTTTCCCTGAGTGAATGGCAACCCTCATCATGTTGATTCCGTTTCTACTGTCCTTTCCCTCTGGTCAGTCTGTGGTTCCTTTCTAGTCAGCTTGATATTTTTTCAGCCTGCTGTCCACCTCATGCATTTCCTTTTACTTTTCTATTTTCCCTTTCTGTATGAGGATATGTCCATTGCCATCCCTTCATCCCTGCATGCATGCAGATCAGCCTGTGTCCCAGCACTTTCCTTCCATTGCTCCTGCCCTAATGCATCCCTTCAGTTGTCCCATTAACTTAGGTAATCTCTCTCTCTCTCTCTCTCTCTCTCTCTGTGTACCAGCCACAATGAGGAGTTACCTGCCCAGGTATTATAAATACGCTCTTTGGATAGTAAGCTGGTCAGCATCATTACAGCCCTAGGATCCTGCAGGGACACAGAGTGGTGAATTAACTTCATTTGTATAGCCCTAGGATCCTGCAGGGACACAGAGTGGTGAAATAACTTCATTTGTACTTCCCTAGGATCCTGCAGGGACACAGAGTGGTGAATTAACTTCATTTGTACAGCCCTAGGATCCTGCAGGGACACAGAGTGTTGAATTAACTTCATTTGTACAGCCCTAGGATCCTGCAGGCACACAGAGTGGTGAATTAACTTCATTTGTACAGCTCTAGGATCCTGCAGGGACACAGAGTGGTGAATTAACTTAATTTGTACTTGTCATGTGGCAAAAAAAACCCATAATAAAATAAAGTAAAACAACACAACAGACAGCACTTTGCCAGTATACAAACAATGGAATACAAAGCCTTAACAAGTCCTCTCCACTCACATTGATAACCATTAATGCATCCTTCTTTGTTAGTTCTGCCTTTACCCTGTATATATGCTTCACAGTACTATTTTAACAGTGTATAAGAAATGTTCACCCTTTTTAGCTTTCATCCAGTACCTCACTTATTAATAAAAGTTTGTCATAACCTTTCCAGGATGCAGTCTTCTCCACTGCGACTTTTCCGGTGTCATTACACATCCTTCATGCTGCTAGGTTTATATACATAACACTCACTACCATGGTCCATTAGAATTATCTTCTCAGATTACATGTACTATTAACTTATCTTTCTACAGTAGCATACATACCGCTAGATCTGCAAATGTATACAGGTTTAAATAATTTCCTTTTCTCCAGCATCAACATCTTAATTAACTATGTTCATATTATGAAGTAAAATGGCAGGCATCTCTTTACCAGTGCCAGCACAGATACAGCAGAATATAAAAGTGGTCACTTACTTGTCTGATGTGGTTTACAGCAGACTCACTCATTTTCCACCATTTCCTTTCAGCACCTCTACTGTACTTCTTCTCCCAACTCAGGCAGTCCATGACATTATCTGTTTTCCAGGATTTTTCCCAATTTCTCTAAGCATGGTTACTCTGCTGTTCTTCATTCACTTTGCCTCAGTGCTGCTGTTATGTCTCTAATGACACCATTGCTCCATTTTTCCTCCTCTCTTTTCCTGTGGTGCTACTTCTTTCAGATGCACCTTTTGAGTCTTCAGGATCTTTCCACTGACAAATGGCTTCCCTTTTCTCTCTTCTTCAGATTAGTTTCTATACCACTTATGAGCCAATCTTGCCTTTCACTCACTTCCTGGTTACAGACTTAATATGGTTTGCCTTTACTTTCACTCACTTCCTGGTTACAGACTTAATATGGTTTGCCTTTACAATTTTTGCTAGTTGGTTCTTTGTCATACAGGGAATGTTGCTCAAACCATCTGCATATCACTTGCTCCCATTTCATGTGCTGTTGGATTTTGTACCTCTGAATCAAAGTTGGCACTGGACATTTTCTTTCATGTTCTGCTGCTCTGCTCCCTTATACATGTCTACGCATGGTCCATCTAGGGTTTTTCCAAATATCAGTCTGTCAGAGAAAACCACCCTGGAGATCACCTCCAGTGAGTTGGGACTGTGACTAACACACTGGTAAGCCACTCCTTGCATAAATAAATTACTTAAATAAACTTTTTTGTCTTTCTCATCCCATGGGAATTTCCTTTCCAAGTGTTATCTTTAGTAACCATTCCTTAGTGCTGTAACAGTAGAAAAGGCATACAAACTGCCACAACTTTCCATTTTGTCTGTCCCTTTTGTCTACTTTCTACATCACACCTATCTCTCCTACTTTATTTCTGTGGATAATTGAAATGCAGGTAACAGATGCTGTTTTTCATATTTCTTAAGCTCATCCTGTGCCATATTGTCAGGATGCCCTTCCCCAAAATCTCAGATTCCCTCTTTTGTTTCTTTTTTCATTCAAATCTAATCCCTTTGCATTCATGTGTATCATTGGACTGAAGTCTTCAGTGATTTTATGGCCTGCTGAATGATTTCTTCTTGCATTTTCCTTCAGCTTTAGAAACTTCAGCTTCCTGATGCTGGATCATTTATTATTTGATGAGTTGTAAAAAGCCAGGCTTACAGATCTAATGTTTTTCTACTTTAGTAACTTTTTCTCGAATGTACATCATGCTCAGTAGTCACCCTGCTCCATTATAGAATCTATTTTGCTTACCAAGGAAGATATCTCTGAGTTTCATATTATTAGAATCAAAACATGGAGTATCAATAACTTGCTAATGGGTCAATAGTAATTCTGAAATTACAGAATTCTGGGGACAAGGAAATTTTCACTTACAGATGAGGATGAGTGACTTGCAGATTCTATTTTGAGAGTCATACGGCTGTTGGGGACACAGTATTCAATATGCTTGCTCCCCAATGCATACACACAAACACACACATACTGTACACATAATACAAATGTTTCTGTTTTTGCATTTTTAATTCAATATCTTACGCCATCAGCTTTCTTGCTCTTTGCATTGTAATACAATAAAGTGGTGCTTTATTGTTCTCTGTCCTTCCTTTCCTTGTAGATTAAGTACGACTTTTCCAACGTGCTGCTGCATTTTGTCACCTTTTGTCTGAGTCCATCTCTCTGGAAATTACAGATTACATAATTTCCCCAGGGAGCTTTGTGACATTTCAGCCATCTGTTTGGTTTCCAAGCCATCAAGATGACTTAATTTACACATAGGTGATCTTCAGAGAAATGCCTGATTTCTGTGTTGTCAAGCTTTCAGTCTGTGAAAAAACGAATAACATTGTTCCCAGATGTGTACTACAGCTCACTTGGTTTTCATTCCTTTTCTGCAATAATAAACCCATGATGCTCACATTTTTGAACTGGAGAAATTTCAAGAGTGATGATTTTCTTTTCCAATGTCACCAGAAAAAAAGAGAACAGCAGAGCCATGCTTTTTGTAAAAATCCATGCATTTTCCTTGCATCCAAGCAATGGTCATCACAGAGTTGATTAGAAGTATCAGGGTGTGGAGTGTGTTAATTCCTTTGTGGGAGAAGCAAACTCCCTGTATGAAGCACTAATTTAGGACAATTGTCATTCATTGTCTTTTCAATATTTTATGTCTTCATAAAAAAATATTTGTAAGGTCTTAGAAGACCCACCTCTGATCTATTAGTAGCTTAGGTCTATATTAGTTGATCGAATGTATAGTTAATTGAATAACTAAACAATGATCACTAATAATTGAACACACAAAACCTCAAACAGCAGTTTCTGCTCAGGGAAACAAGTCCTTTGGCCGTTGCACAGAGTTTGCCCTTTCTTTAATGTGGAGTGATCTCGGAGTTGGTATATTTAGTTAGGGGGTATGTGGGGGAATGGGATTGTTTCCCTGAGTGAAAACTGCCATTTCATGTTTTGTGTGTGCGATTATTAGTGATTGACATTTAGTTATTCGCTTAACTAAGTGTTCGATCATCTGATATAGATGTAACAGTTTTAGAATTTGCCTATTCTGGCTTGGTTATTGTGTTAGATATGCATGGCCACATTTTTCTGAATTTTCAGTTACTTGTTATTTGTTTTATTGTACATGCCCTATCTACTGTGTCATGCTTTGACTACCCACTGTTTAACAATTCTGAAAATGGCTATACGTGCCTCTTTTATGTACTGAAAATGCAGTTAGGAAAGTAGCATGACATAAAATACTGAAGTCGGGAAACTGTCCACAGATTTATGATGCACTGCCCATGTATTAGTTCCCATTATACAATGACCCCCTATTAATATTCAAAAACGTGAACACTGATTGGTCAGCGTGCATGTTGTAAATCAGAGTTATAGTAATGGAAAAAGGTCCGGGCGACCGGACTTTTTCCATTACTATAACTCTTTTTTTACAGCAACGGAGAACGCAAGATCTCCATTGCTTCACACTGTCTCGCTATGTTAAACGAGTTTAGCATAGCGAGACAACTTTAAAAAAAGCAGCAGAGATTCTCTGTTGCTTTTTTAATGCTGTCTCACTATGTTAAACTCCTCTAACATAGCAAGACAGTTTGTAAAAAGCAACGGAGATCTTGCTTTCTCCGTTGCTTTTTTTAAAGCTGTCTCGCTATGTTAAACTCATTTAACATAGCAAAACAGTTTGTAAAAAGCAACGGAGATCTTGCTTTCTCTGTTGCTTTTGCCCACAGCTCTGATATGCTGCATAGGCATATGCATGAGCAGTACATCAGAACTGCCGCAGAATACCAGACAGCTGCAGAAAGGCAGCAAGGAGGCATTATACAATGCCATTATTTAAGAAAAGTAATTATTTTTTTTCTTAAATAATGTCATTGTATAATAGCAATAACCCACTTCTGGGTGTGGGTAATGCTGGATTTACCCATGGTTGGCTTTGTTTGGCCACTCGGGCATCGCCCTCATGACTAAACCACACCAGCCATGCGTAAATCCAGCATTACCCACACCCAGGCGTGGGTTATTGCTATAATATATAACTTGCACATTCCCCTGACAGTGTGTGTGTGTGTGTGTGTGTGTGTGTGTGTGTGTGTGTGTGTGTGTGTGTGTGTGTGTATATATATATATATATATATATATATATATATATATATATATATATATATATATATATATATATATATATACATACTGAGGATTCATTAATGTAATCCCTTACAAATTGTATTAATATCTTATTGTTCTCAAACACGTACTTTACTGCATGATCAAACTGCATGACAAGTGATGTAAAGTTTTGAAAATTCTGAGATAAAACATGGCATGTGTTTTATATGAACCATCCTTGAACATTACACAGTCATATAATAGATTTTGCATGTATGGGAATTTTCCATTTATTGTGCAAATTCACCTTTCATTAAGGAGTGGGTTATTTTGTCTGCTACTTTTCTTCAGATGAAGTTATGAAAACGTATTGTATTCTTTGGGTTAAAATGTGAAGTGACAGCAATGGCATAAACTTACAGTGAATTCATCAAATATTAGCTGAAGACATTGTTAAACTTAAGTACCTGATTGCAAGACTTTCAATAGTGTCATTTTGCACAACAAAAGTGTGACAACTGCAATTTTTCAAATCCTTCTCAGACATGTTTTTCCTTTCCTAAAAGAAAATTACATGCCTGCTGTACCAAATCAACTTGTCGGAAAAAAATATTGTTTTTCTTGCAGCTAGTCTTGAAGCCTTATCAAGTTAGTCATGTTATGCACTTTGGAAAGAAACAGAGAAGCACAACACTAAGCTGATGTGTTGAATTTTTTTGTGAAAGCATTGTCAAACTGAAGACAAGTGGAATTACTTCTTCAAAACTCCTCTATAACCCCATTTACAATAACTGCAATTATGTTTCTAACTTAGCACAACATCAGTTTCTTTACTCACAAAATGGAACCTTTTTAGGCAGCAATTCTTAAATATTAACTTATTAAGTGAATTATATTCATCCATCCTCAACCCCTTTTCCCATTTTTGTACATGGGGTCAGGGTGTCACTTCAACAGTGACAATCATCTAGGGCCAAGGTTTACACCACCAGGTGGCTAGCCCTGTCACAGTAATTCATCTGTACCACATACTCAGGACCAGTTTCATGTGCCCAGTCCACCTGCTGCATGTCTTTGGAAGGTGAGAGGAAACTGGAGCACCCAGAGGAAATCCACTCAAAGGGAGGATATGCAACCTCCACATAGAAGGTATGCCAGCCAAGAATCAAACCTGGAAACCTCTTGCTGTGAGGCATCACCATTAACTGCCACACCACTGCACCATGCTGCTTCATATATTAACTCCAAGATTGCAGCACCTCAGATTACCATAAATACTCAGAGGTACTGAAACCTTCATTCTCCATATTCGCACTTAGTGTTGCTACTCAGAGGTCATAGTTCTAATCCTGAGAACTTCAACACATGTTGAACTTAAGCATTAACTGCAATGGCATGCAGCGCTGTTTGAAATTAACCTGCACTAAGGATGCATGATATACTAGTCCACTTTTTGCTGTTAATAACCCTTAAACTGTTATATGTCGTAGTTGGTCATTTTTATTCGAGACTTGCAAGGTGTAAGTTGTGATTTCAGCCACATGGTGGACAACTGTATAAAAGTGATGGTATTATTGTTCTGCTGCCTAAAACAGGATGCTATGACAAGAGGGAAGACAGCTCAAGAACTAACCTTGGGAGAATCACAATGGCTCCATAAACTCAGAGGTAGGAAAGCTGGCATAGAAATGTAGTAGTTCATGTTTATTAGAAAGATTTAAATGTATTGCAAGTAGTTAGATGTTGCTGACACCAGTAGCCTAGAGGAAATTAAAAATGTTAAAGCATTAAGGTAGTAAGGCAGTGTTTGGCTTTTTTTTTCAAATGAACAAAATATTTGTCCATCCATAGCATATAACAAAATGTCAACAGCGCATATAAGAGAGATATAAATGTGTTCTTACCCTGTCTCATAATCTGATTGGCTATCATGTGCTATAAATTATGTCATGTTGCCTATTATCCTTACCTATTAAAAATCTACAGTATACCTGCCAGTACCAAGTTGGTATGTTTAAACGTGATGGACAAAATGAATTACTCAAAGTTAGCTCTTTACCTGTCAGAGTTGGCTGAATGGAGGTGTGTCATTGAACACCTGATGTCAGGTAGTCTATGGTTGAGTATGGCAATAATTTCATGGTGGGTAAGTGGCACCAGGGCAAGGAGGAAATTGTAACTGAGTGCTTCACTTGTTACAGACAACAGTCTGTAATAAAGTGTATTTGCCTTAGATGAAGGACAAAATGTCTTAAGTAAAACATCTAAGGATGGTATTCATAGTTCTGCCCTTCTTTTGTGCGTAGAAGTATTCTGTGAATAGCAGTACTATGTGGATATGCAAATGTAGTCAGCGTGTGTAATTCATGCTGACTTCGAAAACATGAAGGCATTTTTGTAAATATTCCTCCTTGTATCAAAAGCAGAATATACTTAAGGCATAAGTGTTAATGGGACAATTACTACAAGGGTAAGACAGCTTAGATGTTAGCTTATTACTCTGATTCATATAGATAAATGTAATAAGGACTTGTTTGCATATAAAACTCATAACGGGTCTCCATAATAGAGTGCACAAAACAAAAATCTCAAAACTCAGTAAGATAATTGTTTTCTAGGGACAGAGGGTCCCTGTATTCCCTCAGGTGTAACTCTTCTCTACTCTTACACCTTATGTTTCTATAAATACTACCTCTAAGGTTGTGCAAAGCTGGAACAATGGGAGCTTGAAAAAAAGAAGGAAAAAATAGAAACAGCTCTTTTGAAAGCTTATGAGCTAAGTGTATGCACTTTATTTTTTTCCTTCCCTAGGAATGATGAAGAACAGTATATGAGAAAGTTAGTCAGGGTATGAACTAGACGAGAGCCAGGAGAAGTTTAGGTGCTGGTTTAGGCCTCTGCTTAAAAGTAGATGCACAGCTGTCCTGTTTTAGTGGGATAGGCAAGGAGTTCCACTGTCTAGTGACACAGGACAAGTATAGTGAATTTCCAGCTGTATTGCAGGATTTGGAAGTTATTAGTAAACTGATTACCTGAGCGAAGGCAACGTGGTGGGGAGTAGTACTTGAGAATGCTTTGCTGAGAAGGGCATGTGTGTGGTTTGTGTATTATTTTGTTTGCAATTTGAAAATGCATGAATGTAAGGTGATTAGGTGGTTCTAGCCAGGTGAGCTTCTTTAGTGTTAAGCAGTGGCATGTACGGTAGGATGCATTAGCTGCAAATCTAACTATTTTTTTAAAGCATACCTCTAATATATTTAGTAGGGTGGCTTGAATGTTGGTTAATATGGATGAGGAAAAGAGAAAGGAATGGAGAAGATAGAATGATGCTAAGATTTTGCTTGAGGAGTCTGTGAGGTAGGGTTTATTTTGGTAGAGGAAGTCCAGTTTTTGGTGAGGTTTCTTGATCGCCTGGGTGATATGAGGTCAAAGTTTAGGTTATTTTATATTATGATTCCTAGTAGTTTGGTATTTGTTACAGCTTCTGTGGTGGTGATAGTTGTTGAGGATATATAAAAGGGTGTACTGGCTGTTAAACGAGATCTGGGTGTGAAAAACATTCATTTGGGTTTTTTTGGTATTTAAGATTAGCTGATAAATGTTTAGCCATGACTCTATGGAAGTGAAGGAGTCTTGAGTCAATTGCTGAAGTAGTGAAAGGGTTGAGGCTGAGCAGATGAAGATGGCACCATTAGCAAACTATAATAAGGTGGCAGGTTTGCTGGCTTTATGCAGGTTGTTTGTGAAAATATTGAAAAATACTGGGCCTAGAATTGACTCTTGTGGTACACTGATGGAAACAGGAAGGAATAGGGATAGGTTCTGATTCCATTTTATGACCTGTTTTCTGTTGGAGAGATAGCAACAGAGCTTAATGAGATAAAGATAGGGGACATAGTTTATTAATTAGGTGTTGGTGTGATACTGTATCAAATGTTTTTAGCAGATCAAGGAACAGGGTGGATATTATACTACTGTTGTTGCTGTGGGTATTTATGGATTCTGAGAAACTAAGCAGAGCTGCTGTGCTGTAGTGTGGTTGAAAGCCATGTTGTGTTGGGGAGAGTAGTTTGTTGTTTATGAGATGTATTAGGAGATGGGAGTAGCTGTATCTCTCTAACATTTTGGACAGAGGGGAGAGAGAATTGCAATGAGGCAGTAGTTGGAGAGGTCTGTGTCTGATCCACCTTTGTGAAGTAGTATAATATGTGATTTTTTACAGATAGTGAGTACATAGTTTTCTGTGATAGATCTATTTATGAGCATTGAGATGGGGTATGCCAGGAGGTCAGCAGCTAATTTAAGGTATTCATGTAGGAGAATGTCAGCAGCTGCTGCTGCAGTGATTTTCAGTTTTTGAAAGCAATTTTTGATAGTTGAGGTAGGTATTTGGTGGAAAGAAAAGAGAGGGTTATTGTGAGTATTGTTGATAAGGAAAGCAAGATGGAGGGGTTTATTAGATTCTAGTAGAAAAAGGACAATTGACTGAAGTGTGTGTTGAACTGGGTGGCTAGGGAGTTTGTACCATTGTTTGTGGTAGGAGATGTGGTGGTGATTTGACCAGGGTATAGTAGTTTTTTATGGTTGTTCAGAATTGCTTGGTATTGTGGTAATCTTTGCACAGAAATTCAAAAAAAATGCAGTTTTGTCTAGTCTGACCTATTATTTACATCTGTTTTTAACATTGTCCAAAAATGTGCCACTTTTGTGGTGTTCTGTCTTTATTCCATGCTTTCTAGGCTTTGTCTCTATTGAGCATGAGCTATTTAGTTTCTTTGCTGAGCCATGGAGCAGGTTGCTTTGGGTTCTTTTTGTTCTTAGGGGAGATAACTCGTGTAATATGTTAAGAAATGTGTAAATACAATGGTTAACAGCATCTTTTAGTGGTAGTTGTTTTAGAGCATTCCAGTTTTATTGGGAGATAGTTTATAAATGTGTCTGTATTTTTGGGGGCATCTTGTGATGAATGTGGGGAGATGGTCATTGATGTTGTCTGGGATACAGGCAAAGGTGTTTATGTTTGAGGGTGAAGTGGTAAGCATCGAGTCTAGTAGTGAGGGCCTGATGCTGTGTTTGTCGATTTCAGTCAGTGAGGTGATTACTTGAGTGAAACTGAATAGGTTAATAGAGAAGTTAGGGGAGTCACTGTTTACAAGTAAATAGTCTATATTCACATCCACAAGTATAATACTTTCTTTATTTACATTAGTGAAAAAAACATTGATGGGAATTCTTCGAGAATGGGAATGTTGTTGCTTGGGGGGATACATATGGTAACAATGAAAATAGCTAGCTACTTTTTCAGGTAAAGGAGGGTAACAGATATTTGTGCTGGGATAGCTGGGGTGACTCAGTGGGTATCTGATGATGTTAGTGTGGTTTTAAAAGTATTGCAACCAAGACCTCCAGCTTCATATTATACTGTATCCTGGGGAAGGATTTCTTCATCTTAATGTTTGGTTTTAGACAAATTTCAGTAATGATAAGAATGTATGGGTTGTTGGTTGCAATGTAGGCATGGAGAGCTAGAATTATGTTGTAGATGCTTCTGAGATTTATCTGCATTAATAGTCGGTTGTGGTTGGGATTAGTAGGTTGTGTGTTGGTAATGGTGGGAGCTGATGGGTTAGACAAGGGTTTGGTTGGTTTGAAGGGATGGTCCAGGGTTTGGGTGGATGTTTCCACAGAGTGGAGGAGTGGAAGTGTGGTGAGAGAAGTTGTACCATTTTTATTTATCTCTTAGGTCTGATACTGATTTATGGGACTTGAATTTCTCTTTGATGTAGCTGTAATTGAAGATGGGCATTTTTTCCTAATAGTTAGAAACTGTGTGCAATTTTATAGTTGATGGGTGCTTATTTGTTGACTAGGAGTATAGAGTTGTGGAAAGTAGAGTGATGGGGGGAAGGGAGTCGGGTAGAATGTGGCACTGGTGAGAGCAGTCTGAAGGAGTAGCATTTATGCATAAGTTAGGGGAAGAGAGATTTATCTTTATGGAAATTACATGCTATTTTTGTTCATACATAAATCATTGGAGGTTACTAGGCTTTCGACCCAGAGGTCACTTCAGTCCTAGCCTTTTCATTGCATTGTAATATCACAGATACTCTAGTCAATACCCAGGACTGTATTTAGCAATGACTGCCCATGTCCAGGAGGGTTGTGGGCACAATCCCTGGTAAGACTTTGTGGTGCTCCATCCACTCATCCAGTTTCCCTTTGAACATTGTCATAGAGGTTCTCTGGTTCACATGAATTGGCAGCTTATTCCAAAGATATGGCAGTCGCTAGGAAACAAATCTATCCCTCCAGCACGTCTTATGCAAGTCACAGTGGAGGTTTTTGGAGTAGATTGGAAAAAGTGAGTTAGGTGGGCATGCAATATGAGTATGTAAGTAGAAGAGTTAGCCCAGTTGGATGTCTCAGTGAATATGGTTGGCTGTTTTGCTGTAGTTGATGGGAATAGTATGGTATACATTTGTAGGACAGGGAGAGAGCCTGAGTGTGTCAAGAATGTATGGAACAGGCTGAGAAGTTGATACAGATACTGTAGATGAAAAAATCTATCTGTACACCTATAAGTTATACATGAACAGGCAATATAATTGTACTGAGGTGAAAGAAGAGATTTGGGTATAAATATGCAAATTGCAGAGCTCTGAGATTGTTAGTTAGAAAACAAAGTTTGGAAAATGATTAAAGAACTTTTTCTTACCTGATTTTAATGCTCAAAGTAGGAGGTGTTTGTTACCATACAGATATATTTTTAAAAATACTATTTCAAAAGTAAACAGTTATGTATAGTATCGTCCTTCAACTACTAAAATCTAAAATGTATGACACAGACAAATACATTTAATGAAATTAATAATCACATCACCAACGAAGTGCACCTTTAGAATATAGGAACATTTTAATGTTATGCAGAAAAACTTGTCAGGATTCAAGTCTACTTCAGGTAGCTAAAGGATTGAGTTGCAGAGAATTTCCCAGATCCTTTAAATGGAATTATTTGCGCAGTAAAAGTTGATTGAATGGGGGTCAAGGAGCCCCATGCATGCAACTATAGCCATCTCTAAGATTTCATTAATACCTTAAGGTTAGTTATATTAAGATGGAGAGGTGTTTGGACTGATAAATTCACTGAGGAGGTTTTTGTGACTCAACCTCCACTGATCTTCTGTCATTCATTCATCATACTCCATCCTGATTCCAATC
The DNA here is from genome assembly GCF_019279795.1 of Protopterus annectens. Lineage (NCBI taxonomy): Eukaryota > Metazoa > Chordata > Ceratodontiformes > Protopteridae > Protopterus > Protopterus annectens. Next base: position 1,080,121,975 of record NC_056747.1, on the reverse strand, counting down.
TTATTAATCCAAAGATTAATTAATACAATTGTGCCTTTACTGGCTTCAGATATATTTATCTCAGCTATTTTCATCTAAATAGGTGTGAATAGAGAATGAATGTTATCATCCACATCCAACATTAAGAAAATGTTAAAACATTTAGTTTTGGAAATTAAATGGGACATGGTTTTTGTTTTAATGAGGAAAGGTATGTGGAAATGATTTAGAGAACTGGCCACATATGCTCTAATAATTTAAATAAGCTTTCAATGGCAGATCTGAAGTTTCAGTAAGACAAAGCTGATTGTTCCAGTTGTTTATTTTCTGCTGTATGTCCAAACTTTCCAGTCCTAAACCATGGCATACATACATACACTTATTGCTCATTTAAATGCAATATTGCCGTATCTAGCTGTTTTGTGACAAACAAGCTTCCTTCCATCTGATCACTCAGGTCTGATTTAAGTACTTGTAGGCAATATCTATTGACTCAACTTGTTAACACCTTTTTGATTTAATCTGGGCTTCTTTTTAAAATTCAGGTTCTACACACATTTGACAGCCAATGTACTTTTTCTTGTCATATATCTGCCTCTCTGCATGACAGATGGATTTCTGAAGTAGGATCTATAATTCTTGACCTGCTCTGTATGTCTGCACACACTGCTGTTGAGATACAGAACTTCTACTCTTCTTGATAAGCTAAAGTTTTCATTTTTCAGCCTTTCTGTCCTGTTGCTCTATCCACTATATGCGAGGTGGCAGCTGCACAACAGATCTAACTGACTTGTACCATCTAGGATGGATGAACAGAGACTGATCATTACCTATCAACCCTAATGATTGGCTTTTACAGAGCTATGATCTGTTACCTGAGCCAGATAGCCAAAGCTCTAGTTTGGGCTTTGTTGAAATGGAATTTAACATTTTATTTTTTCTGAATCTGTTTCCACTAGTCTTAGATGCTGGTATACATAGTTACTATAGCTAACATCTTGCATTTCTTTAAGCTGCAGGTCAAGATGCTTTCAATGGTTTTCCTTTCCCTATATTAATCAATCCTCATCCACTATAGACTATTCTCAACTTCTAACTCCCAAGTAGAGGCAAGCAGTAGACAGGTATCTGAGGTTTCATTCAGTAGAGATTATGAGTTTTTATATGTGCTTCTAACACCATTGTATTACCCAGGAAGCATTGTACAGCATCCACAGTTCTTGATCCAATGAGAATGCTCACTTCCCCACACTTGTGCTCACCAGCTACAGTGCATGTGCACTTTATGGTAAAATCCAACAATAGTTTTATTATGCAAAGCCTGCCATTCTGGACCTTCGGCACGTGGAGCTCTAGCAGTGGGACTCTTCCACACCATCAGCACAAGATGTTCAAACTGGCCTTGCACTTCTTCTCCTATCTCTTCTCTGTTGGTTCTTCTAGTGTCAGTGATACTAAATGAACCCAATTTATCTGGGTCATAATTAGGGCCAAATCCTCTAGGGCACAGAACAATTTTATAAAGATATTTAATTTTATTCAATTGTTTCTAACATAAAATTACCATAAACATTGTCATTCAGAAAAATTCACTGAAGTAATCTCTATTTTATGTATTTCTAACCTGGTATGGCCCCAATGTCCAATCTGCCAAGGAGCACTGCCTGATAAAATCATTCTCTCAGACTCACACTGCAGGCAAATGGAGGCTAAAAGAATCAAATCCTGTGCCCTTTCACTACAGGATGGAGCTCAGTTGCAGAGTGCAGCCTTAGTCCTCTGCACTTGACTGCATTTTAAGATATCATCTTGCCCTTTTGGATGATTATGAACTCTCCATAGCTCTGTGTTAATTTACAGTACACCATTCATCTTGTACAGTAAATGGGTCTTTGTCACTGGTTTACATATGTGGAGGTTAAGCAGGCCATTTTACATGATTGCAAAACTAATAAAAGCTTTTTTGTGGTACCCTGCAGTATCAGCTGTCTATGAGTAAAAGTATTAACCAGGACCATTTTTTAATCATTCTTAATTAAACAGTAATTGCAGTATAAGTACACTGTAATTCCAGTTTAGCTGCAGTATACATGTATGTAACAGGCGTGCAGTTCCAGGTACGTCCTGCACATTTGATGAGTGCTTACTTATCTTACTGTCGCAGTGAACCAGCCTCTTAGAACATACCCCAAGGTTCTCAGTCACAAAAGGTAATTATATATAATAAGTCTTCATCTGGCTTGTAAGCAGTTAATGCAATACTGACATCTAACTCACTCATTGCAAAACTGCATTAAACTACTTATTAAGGGACTGAAAATCTATAACTCCAGGCTGCGTATGGCTATTGTGTATTGAAAAACTCTATCTGACTTGAAATTATTGATTTAGAAGTGTTTGATATGTAATTTTGCTTTCAAATTAGCACACTAGGAAATACTTGTGGCCAATAGCCATGTATTAGAATTCTGTTCATTGTTTGCAATCATCACAGCTTCTGTTGACTGCACACTCCAGGTCCCAAAATATGAATAATTTATGAGTTCTCCTATTATTTCTTATTTATTGAAATTTTTAAATTTTGCTGTCACAGTTTCTAGTTTGCCAGGTAAATGAGATTTGACAACATGAGGTGTCTGTAAGATATCAGATTTCCATGGTAATATGAGCAACAGAGGCCCATCTCTTTCACACACACACACACACACACACACACACACACACACACACACACACACACACACACACACACACACACTTACCCGCATTCTTTAAAAAATGTTACATCCAAAACATTTGATTTGACTTTTCTTAGTGATAACATAATGTGTCATTGATGTATCAGTATGCTCATTTAATACAATTAAAAAAATCATAGTCTATACCAGAGGTGCTACAGTATAGTTTGGAAAGATGATACTTTCAAACTGACAAAGTGAGTGCCATGGTACATGTGCAAATTACCTCAATAAAGATCAGATGCAGCTAAAGATGCAGACAGTTGTATACTCTCTGATTTAACCAGTAATGCAATGTCTGCTCATAGCAGAAATTGCTATTTTTATCCTTGGTATATAAACTTCCAATAAATTATTAGATAAGAAAACTCTAGCCTATTGAATGCAAAATGCATAGGACATATGTAGAAAGCTTTCTCACTTATTTCTCAATTTTATTTTTGAGGATTTTTCTATGATATCACAAGAAAAAAGACAAAGTTTTGCCTTATAGTGATCTTTATCACCTGCAGTGCATATTTCCTCATGCAAAGAAGAAAATAACACAACACAGAAACTAGTGACATTTGCATTACTTTTAACTTAAAAAATGGATAAAAGAGCTAAGAATTTACAGGCTTCCTTATAGCAAAAAGCATTGATTTCTGCTTCATAAGAGCCATCTTTTTCTGCTTCTTCTAAAAGCAGAAGTGAAAAGAACCAGACAGTCTCCTGGAAATATTCAGAAAATTAAAATTAAGGAGCCTGCAAGCATCTGTCTTGGGGTTGACATCAATGTCAGGGTGGCCTTTGAGACCATGGTTCAGCTGTCAACAACACGATGGTCTATTCATTTTCTCTTTTTAGCGCCTCAGTCTGTAAATAATTATGACATTAAACTGAGGTAGAGGAGAAGTTGGAACCAGTCTGAAAGAATGCCAATAAAGGGACACAAGAAGACATCTGAAAAAGACAGGTACAGAGTTCATTGGGAAAGGTAAAGAACACGAAGACTGGCTAGAAGTGTAACAAAGGGTGCGATACATTGAATAAATCAGAGATTTAAAAAAGTGAATGGAGTACAAAAGGGGCAGAAAATAGGACATATAAGACAGACAACTCAGTATTGCCATGAGGTTAGAAAATAAAATGGAGTTTCTTCAGACACTGATGTAAGATGGATAAGCAGACATGATATGGATTGCAGAAGCATTGGCAAATGATTAAAAAAAGTCTACATTTAAATCATGGTCTGATCTTCCTACCTAATTGTTGCCCATATAGTCCACATTATGTAAGATTGTGTAGTATTTCACATTTTGAAGATAGAAGGTTAACTATGGCTGTAGTTTCTTTAATTATTTTGCTTGTTGGTGTTATGGATGATATAATATTCATGATGATCCAAGCTTACTATTTCCTGTATTGCTTGACTGCGTGATGCTGACTAGAGCTGACTGTGTTTTTTACAGGGGGGGGTTGCTTGGCTTGCCCATCTAGAGCTTTAGATTTTTGCAACTTGAGTTGTTTCTTTTGAGAGTCTCTGATTGTTGAAGAATCACACGTGGTAAAGCGTATTATCCCAGATTTTATATTATAGCTGCTGGATAACCCCTCCCCCCCAAGAGATGATATAAAATGGAAATATTGTGTTGAAAGCAAGTCGGTCTTTTGGTAAACAGTGGGAAAGTGGTTATCAAAAGAACCTTTTATAAGTCTAAGGTAACCTTTTAAACATGCAATGAGCTCCCTTCTTAGTTGTTAGTAAATCTTCCACATTTTGCTCATTATGAGAGCTGGGACAGAGTTTCTTATTTTGAACATGGAAGGTTGACTATAGCTGCAGCTTCTCTAATTATTTTCTTTGTTGGTGCTTTGGATATTATGGTAATGTCAAATCATACTAAACTGCCTGAAAAAGAAGCCTTGGCTTAAGAATTTAAGGATATGCAGTTTCAAATGACCTGAGTCATTATAAATATATATATTTTTTAATTCTTCTGCTGAGTCATGTCATAGAGAGTGATAATCAAATTCAGAAAATCATGACTTCATCATTTAAAACCGTCCACATCTAAAAACGTATTGAAATCCTGGAATGTGTCATTATGACCAGACATTCCCTTTTGCGTGCTACCCATACCTTTCAACTGTCCCTTTTTTCACAGGATGTCCTTAATTTTGCTTCAAATGTTTGACCTGTCCTTCATACAATTTTTGATTTTATAATAAATCACTCATGATTACAATCAGTTAGAAATGCCAATCATTAGAGTTTTACACTTTGCATTGTTCAAAATATGCATTTTGATGCAAAACCTGTTGTTGTATTAACTTTGTATAAGCTGACAGACCCTCTCCCACATTCTTCCTAAGGTGTCAATCTACCACTGTAATCAAGGAGCTGTTAACTGACCACTCTTGCTTCAAGCTCAGTTAGCTTTTAACAGACATTTCAGCTACTTTTAATATTCACCATTGTCTGCAATGGGAGGATGTGCATTTTGTTTTGCATACTGGTAAAAGGGTCTTCATTTGTTTAAATGTATTATTCATTGCAGTGCAAAACAGAACAAATGCATTTATTTGTGCACAATATTTTCCTTCCTCTCTTGACTTGTTACACTTAACTGTACCAGGCTACCAGCACTTCAACCAAAGCATAATCCTTGAGCATGACAAGTCAATAGCTTTTGTGTGTTGTAAACATTGCCAGGACTATTAAGATTATAGCATTCATTGGTTTTCCCCACAGGAAATTGATTTTCATTTTTAACAGTGGATTATGGGTGGTTTGTTACCATATACATATCATGCATTCCATACCTTATAGGTATGGTGTTTTTTTTTTTTTTTCTCAAAGGATGAAGGTTAAGACAAGAGCTGCAAAGACTGGTCAAGATGTCGAAGGAATACAGTAAGCATAGAAAAATGGCACAAATTCTCAATTAATTCTCAATGAATGCTTTCCATTCACTTTCTCAAAAGAGGGACTGTTTGACATTCACATTTCAAAGGAATAGGAGTTTGTAGAAAGAATACTTAAGGAGTTAAGGGAAGATGTAAGGGTCCTGCAGGCTTCTGATAACATACCTCCAGGACTCTTTACTTGACACTCCTCCGACAGAACTTTTCAATGAGACGCTCTTTCCTCACTTGGCTTCCCGTCTGGTGTGGTAAAGGAATGAAGTTTGATTACATCAGCAGAAGGGTGATCGTGTGTCAGGAGGGAACGAGTACTAGTTAGAGAATCCCTGTTAAAAGGAATACAAGACAATAGTTGGGAGTTTCACAGTTGTTGGTTCTGTAAAATGTGCTGTCAAGCATTATTGCATCACACATAGTAAGGGCCACTAGGAACAGGACCATCCTGTCTGACAAATGATATTAAGATAGAATGGACAACAGAGGATGGGAAATCCAGGTATTGCAGTAATCTGAAGAGAACTACAGGTTGAGGAGAAAAGAGCCAGCTAAGGTTTAAAGCAGAGAGGTACGAAGAACTTAATCTGTAATCAAATAATTCTATAGTAGAATAACAGCTGGCAGGTGTGACCCTAAAGAGGCAGAATAGGAAACAACTCATTTTGCTAATAACATCTGGAATGAGTCAAAAGGTACAAACTCAGAAATCTGAAGCCACAGCCAGCTAGGTATATTGTGCTAAATGCTTAGGAGAATAGATTGCAGGAAAAGATCATTTGTATTATACTACTTTTGCCATGCCATAAGTGAGATGTTCATTTATCTTGTCAATGCAGGGTAAGAATATTAAATTGCTCAATGAGGAACAAGTAATGTTTACCTAGGTAAGGGAATGGTGGACATGAGGTATCGGTGAGTGTACAGGAGCTGACTCCATTGTCAGTTCAAGATAAGCAAGAAAGGGAGGAAATGACAGATATAACATGTAGTCCAACAAGGGTGCTGTATTCAGCTGAGCTCCTACAGTGCAAGCTACATAGCCAACCTTTTGTAGCATGCCCTCCATGGAAGCTGTCCAATGGCATACCTACCTATGTTTAGCTGGTTCATTAATTTCTCCAGAATCAAGGGCCAGGCATCCCAAAGCAAGTTTTGAGCCTTCTTGTCCATTCATTACAGTTCATGAGCCTGATTTGCCCATTTATTCCTATAGAAGAAAAAGTCAGGCTTTAGGGTGTTGACCAGTTTATTGGCTTTAGGGAAGTCTACAGTGTTTCCCTCCTAACCTGACCCTGTTTGTGGCTAACAGATACAGAATGGCTGTTTGGATGGGAAATAACATGTATGTTCCCGCCTACATTCTCTCTGGGTCAGCACTGCATGCAGTGTATACAAGAGTAAGACTTCCTTGGCCTGTTTCACAGGTGACCATCTACTGACTCATAGGCATCACTAATGTGGTAGACCAGGCTGCCTTCCTCATCCCAGGATGTGTGAGATGGAGTCTACTGAACTCCATCCTCCCTCACCCAGTTCTTACATTTCCCATACTGGTACTCAAAGTCACATCCCCTGGGGCTTCATCCCTTTACACCATGGAGATAGATATACAGCCTACTTTTAGTCTGCTTTGCCTACAAATTGTCAAAGGTGGACTGGGAACAGTACTCTAGAAATAATCTAGTTTAATAAAGTTACCAGATTTACTGTACTGTGCATCACACTGAAGCAGCTTAAATGTGAGAAAATTGTTTAAATTAACTCACCTCTATAGCGCCTTTTATATACTTCCACTTATGACCCATAGCTCCATATGGCGTGCTGATCTTTTATGGATCTGCCTTTTGTAACTAAGTTACTTACCAGTTAATAAGAGGCAATATTAGAAAGGTCAAGGACTTAGTAACTCATTCCCTCAAATAAAGCTGTTTTGACTATGTACCTTTAACTCCCAGTGGGGGTGTCTTGAGCCTTTAAAAAAATGAAGTTTATCACCTTACCGTTCAAACAAATATTCATATCTTTGAACCATAAGTGTTAAAAGAAAACTGTCAATAACAAACTATTCAGGATAAATTAATCTTTACATTAGTGGCATTAATTTAGTTTAATGCTTTAAACTGGATTTTATAAGCCAAAATAAAGGCAGTGAATATTAATGTTGTAGTGTTATATAAACAGCTTATGATGTCTCCATAACCATTCACGCAAGACACATACTGCAAGCAGGATTTTCTTCATATAGCTGTGAGCTTTCATATGAGGTTATGCAGTTCTGTCTGTGCTACGTAAATGTTGAGATATTTAGATAAATATGAAAATTATTACAAGACAAATAAACAGTATGCAGATAATATTTAATATCTCTAGCTGCATTATACATAGGCCAAATATCAATACAGTTGTGTTTACCATCGTGTATGCTTCAGAATAAAATATTCTGACACTTTGTAAGTAGCATGACTTTGGAATTATTAATGCAAATATGAACAAGCAATATTTGATGCTTAGAGGCGTAGCAGGAGTTAACTGCAGAAACATCTGGAGGTGCACTTGGCTGTAATGATTTAACAAAGTGGCACTAAGATTGTTAATCTAGGATGTCCTGTAATGGAGAAATTAATCACTGTCTGCCACTTATTATTCATATTTTATATCTTTGATCACAGTTTCATAACTGAGAGACCTACATGGTGTTCAGGGGTATAGTGTGAAATATCATGATGAGAGACAGGAAAATTCATTGCCAATGTCCATTTATATCACACTGTACTTCACATATTGGTAGGTGTTTGCTAGTAATTGTGCAAGTAAGCAACATTTTCATATGTACCTAATATTTCAAAAACCAAGTGATTAACAAACTGCTGCATGTCATCAGGTGAAACTTAGGCAGAGCTGGATCCAGTACAAGGTGATCTAGGCAGTCGCCTAGGGCTTGCCGGGATGGGTCCCTTGCCAGCTGGGAGGGGGCCTGATAGGAAAGAAACTGCTATATTTACTTTTTTAATTTAAAAATATATATATATATATATATATATATATATATATATATATATATATATATATATATATATATATATATATATGTGTGTGTGTGTGTGCGCGCGCGTTTTTAGAGTGTTCTTCTTTAAGAATGCCATCTGCATCATATTTGCATACACCTGTTGTGTCCATGTTTATCTTCATGCAGCAATGTGCTTGCATACATTGCATAGACCTGTTTCTTGCTTTCCACTTTCCTCAGGTAGAATTTAAATACAAGAAGACATTCCTGTCCTAACCTACATGGAATGCATCTCCTGGACCCTTCCACAGCACGTTTGGACAAAGGTAAGGGTATGTATATAATGCCTTAGTTATAGATAGCAGGTCAGTTAACTCAAGCTGAAGCCTTATACTTTAATTACAGGAGACGAGCCTGAAATCTTTACACCATCTACCAAGCTACTAAAAAAATTCTGTTTCAGTGCATTTTCAAGTAATTTTTGAGCTTCAATGGGAGAGAAGTTTACTGCTGGTCATGCTAACACTAATTACAACGTGCGACCGTTTTGTTTAGCAAATGTTCATCACCATTGTGCTTCAAAATTTGCAAGTGTTATTAGTAAAACAACAGGTAGCATGCTTGCTTTTGATGCAGGAGGCTGTGGGTTCTACTCCTACAGTATGTAGATGGATTGCTCATACTGTGTTGTACTTTAATTGGGTTGGGGATGCTGCAATCCAGAGCATGTCCTCCTTTGGATGAGATTTCACCTAGTAACTATGAATCTATTGTTGGTTTGCCATCCATCCCCTATTGCAATATAACCAGCTTACCATTTTTTTTTTATTCTTCATGGGCAGCAGGCACTTTATTTGTAGATGATGCACTGAAATATAAATGCATTTGCAAGTAGCAACATCTTCATTAGTTACAGATCTCTTTAATGTAGAATTATTCACATGACTTTTACTTCTGCAGAGATTCTACATATTGACTGATATTGGTGGCTTGTAATGACAGAAGTTTGAGTGGTCTTTTATGGTTTAAATATTCTGAATTGGGCAGTTTTGTCATTATCAGTTCATACATTTTGTTTTATTACTTAATGAAAAAAAACTACAAATTTAAAACATACTCTAACAAGTGGTGTTGTATTATACAAGGATTATAATTTAATACAATCTGAAAGGTGAATCAAAAACATGTGCATAGATGTTTGGTCCTAAACATGTGTGCTAGGGGCTTATGTTTTGAAAACAGCCCAAAGGTAAACTGTATCTGCCCCGCTAGCCAGATGCATTACCTTTGAATGCCAGTTTCAATGCCATTTCAATGAATGTGAGTTTCAAGGGCAGAGAAGTTTCTCTAAATGCCAAGTCTGTTTTCATGACCGTATTGTTTTATTTACCAAATGTCTATCAGAGTTTGTGCTATATCATTTGGAATAAAAGTTTTAAAATAAATTCAGATATCTACAACCATTGTAGAAGTAAAACAGAAAACGGTATGCACACTGAGAGGTTGAAAAGTGTTTGTGGTAACTGGGGAGAAATAGCCAAGTAATGGGACATTGGAATGACTGCAGGGGGGTGAGTTAATCCATTACCCTGCTTAGGGTCCCATTTGATCATGATCTGTCTCTGATTTTAGGTGTTAAAGAAAACTGTCATTGATATTTGCACTTTAATTTGCATATCTTGAGAGATACTCATTGTTATTTATATTACTACTTATACATTTAAGCAGATTTTTTTCATATTTCTGTAAATTTTTAAATAAACATGCACTCAGGAAAATTTTTTTTGTCATGTGAAAGCTTATGTCTGGTTAACTGAAATGTTTTAACAATCTATGTCTGTTGTACAATTTCCAAGATATGACAATTTGCTTGTGAAAGTTTAGCAAAAATATAATTTTGGGTTTATATGAATTAATAATATATTATAGCATTTATGGAAAGACTATGAATGCACTGACTAGTATTTATTTATTTTGTTTATTTACCGGGTAATGTCCGACTGGGCATGAAGCCCATTATCAGTGGAGGCCTGGGGAGAAAAGCTCCATACATATAAATATACAGTATTAAACAATCAAATTGAAAACATATTAATCAACAACGTACAAAGCAAGTCAGTAAAGAAGTTAGTTATATAACAATAATTAGCAAATAATTAGCAAATAAATTAACAAATTTAACAAAAAAATGGCACAGTTAGTGATAAAAACTGCCCACATGAGTTAATAGTGAGAACAGTGTGACAGAGTAATTGCAAGACAGAAATGCAGTCTACATAACAGTTAAAGACAAAGCAGTATATATGTATACATTGCTAACTGAAACTGAGTGTAGAATCAAGATAGCCTTCAGCAGTTATTAGTTGTAGCTGTGAGAATGAGCTAGTTTAGGGTAACGTAAGTGAGTAGTACGTAGCTTAACCAGGAGTATGGCAGGAGCAGAGCCAGTGTTTTGCTAGATGTTCCTTAAGGAGGTTTTTAAACTCATGAATGCTGGGTTTTTTAGCCATAGGTTGAGGAAGAGTGTTCCACAGTTTGGCAATTTTATGGGAAAAAAGGGTGGTGCCCTGTGTGTTGGGTAATCTTTAACAATAGTTTATTTGAGGATCTTAGAGCTCTCGGATTGCTGTTAGGTTGGACTAGATTGGTGAATGCTGGCAGGTTGTTAGATTTGTGAATTATATTGTGGGCTAAGGACAGTTGGTTAAAAGTTAGAAGATTTGGTAGTTCTAACCATTTAAGTTGGGAGTGTACAGAGCAGTGGTGGGTTCTTAAGGGTGGCCTGTGGCAAACTTGATTTTGTTGTAGCATGATTCCAGATTATTTAGGTCAGATTTACGAATGTTTGTAAATACTAGGGAGCCATAGAGGAGGGTGGAGAGTAGATGTGTGCGGGCAGTGGCTAGTTTGGCATTGTCTGTAAGGTAAGGTTTAATTCTGTAAAGGATGCCAAGTTTGGAGTGGACTTTTTTGATGGTGAGGGAGATGTGGGTGTCAAACCTTAGGTTATCATCAATTGATCACTGCAAAGAAGACTTCTTACTAATAACGTTGCTATTTGTACAGCTGTAATAGCGTTTATTATCCACAAAATATTCACATTTGTTTATATTATGCTTTTGAAGTTGATTTTTCAGAAGATGCACTGGAATGCAAGGATGTGTGTAGTCTGCTAGAGGTGTGACATTCCATGCCATATAGGGTTAATGAATTAGGCAAGTAAATGTAAAAGGTGTTTTATACTTAAGAATTTTCCAGTTTAGCAATATAGGCAATTTTTATCCAATCCACCTGCTCATAGGTATAGTAACCTTATTAATGTGAATACTGGCAGACATGACCGAGTTAAAGGTACAAAGTTCAACCTTGGCCTTAGGAAGTATTTTTTTTTCCCTAGAAAGATTAACCCCAGGTGTAAAAAAATGGGAAAAAAGGGCTGTGAATGGATGGATGAAAGGATGGATTAGTGGCTACATGGAACAGCCTACATCAGTAGATATCGGACTTTAGGACTGCAAAGTTCTTCAATGGGCCTGGAAGATGATACATTAAGAAAAAAAAAAATGGAGGGGTAACTTTAAGATGCCATTTAAAACAAATGGCGTAGCCTAAACAGACAGCTTGTGTTTTTCCTGCTGTAATATCTATGCAATCCATTGAAGTGTTTCCACTAATCAGTCCTACTACTACTGCTACCTTGCAACAGTCTGAGATGATTTAGTAGCAACTTCTGTAACACAGGGATTTTGAAATTAGCCACATATCCAATAAGCTTGTTGTATTGCTTCTATTAACAAAGTAAAGGAAATCAGTTTGAATAGGACTGAGCATTACTCGTGTATTAATGCATACATTTCTGTGCAGACTTATTTACTTTAGGCATACGTAGCCCACCAGTTGAGATCCTATCAAGGTCAGAGTGTAAAACACCATTCAGATCCTGGAAATGGTCATTTGCAGCATTCAGGCAGAGAGTATGTGGAAGAAACATAACTTGGAGTTACTCCAAGAAAGGCATGTGTGCCATCCTTGAGGTTAAATGGGAGAAGATGTTTATTGTATGTTGCATTCTGCACAACATGATCTTATACTGGTCTTGTGGTGAAGTGACCCATGCTGTCACTGCAGTTCCCAGCTCCAGTCCACTATGAATAATAATGACCAGTAAAGGGCCTCATGTGGCAGGCTCATGCATGGCATACAGCTGCCCTGGTAACGAGTGGCACATAGTCCAGAACTATCGACCATAACATCCAGGTTAGTGTTTCATTTCTTGTAAAAACACAGAGTATAAGTTATGCATGTTGTGGTATCTGTCGGCTATGCTGTGTCGTACATGATCCATTGTTACTGCTCATCTGACATTCATTGTCATCCCTAAGTAATTATTTTTTTATTTAAGAACAGTTACACATATTATCATTTGCAAAAGTCATGCTTGAGTGATCACTGTCCCTGTTCAGTGATGTTGTAAGGCATCATGTAAGCAATAATCACATTTTTATCTATTTTGCACAATAATCTCAAGTTTGATGGTTTACCTAAGCATTCACATACTGAATGTCTTCAAGCGGTTCAGTTAATAAAAAGTGTTAATTCAGTATGTTGCATGAGTTCTTACCTTGTATTTGAATGAAAATGTATCATATTGCGTTTTATATTATGCAACGTTTTCTTAGTTTGAAGTATGTTGTCTGCTGAGATACTGCACATCAGATTATTTTGTCATACATGGTAATTTATTTCCTCAGAGACAAAAAACATCATTATTTGTGCAGTGCTGAAGGTGAAGTAGCACTAGTGTTTGTTTAAATGGCAGGATACTCATTTTAATCTGTACAGTTCTTATTAGTGTATTACTACTTTGAAGTTGTAGGTAATTGGCAGTTGTAACAGTGTGAGTAAATACAGCATTACCGGTGTTAATGAAGTCATTCTAATATTATGAAAGAAATGTACCTTTCTTTCCGCAGTTCAATAAGGTTTTAAGAAGTAACATTACAGGAATGACATGCATATAGTTGAAAAGTATGATAAGTCCCACCCCTAACTTTTTTCTAAATAACTTATTCCTGTTTGAGATAAACATTCCCCTGTGTTTGTAAAAGTCAAATAGTAAGTAACAGAAATGTCACACTTGATTCACAGCAGGTCAATGTCAAATGTATCAAACAAGACATATCCTAAAGGTAGGCTAGGTGATGATGCAAGTGATTTTAATGAGGGGCTGCCATGAGAGCTGGATAGTGAGTTGGAATGATATATCGACTGAATTGATGCAGGTGATCCTGCAGACATTAATCTGACAGTGCTATGGGACTGTAATCAGGATCTCGAATGAGATGTTCTGCTAGGTGTAGAAGAACACTGACATGGTCTGTATGAAATCTGTTGTGCTTAATCCCCCAATTAATTACATTAACTTCTTGAGAAACATTTGTACAGGGGAGACTCATGCTATTGGACTGCAGGACTGCAGCCACCCCCAGCTGTAAAAAGAAATGAAAATTGAAATACAAAAAATGATAGCAAGTCCAGGAACTCCACACATACGTGCTCGGCATTCCTGGAACTCCATGCATACATGCAGGAATCTGGGCTGCTGTTTAACTGGTCTGGATTAGGAAGAAGGCATCAGACTACAGAGATTCCCAGAAGTCTATGGGGTTACAACTGCACAGACTTGAAGGGGATCAGACTGCAATGTCTGCAGGCTTTCACACATGGGGACTGGGACTTTGAAGCTGCTGCAGGAATTTCAAGTGTGTGTGTGGTGTGTATGTGTGAAATGCCCCAGTTAAATATACCAGGGGGCTAGAGAGAAACTCAGGAAATATACCTGGTGGCTAGAGAATAACTCAAGCTCAAACCATGTACCTTGGGTGTACGTAGCAAGAGCCTGAATTCCCTATCCATCACTACTTGTGAAAACTGAAACAAAGAACGTCGCTGGACACTGCTGCTCCTTATTAAAACATTTATTCAGTACAAACAGAGTCAATAAAAGTGGTACTACTCCCTTCCTCAGACAAAATTACACATGCAAACAACACTCCATTTAAAAAACAACTCACCCAATAAAATTCAAGTAAAATTCAATAAAAGACCCGCCTATTCTGAAGTGTGGGTCTTATTGGTACTGCTTCATTCAAGCCAGGTGCTCTTGTAGCCATTAATTCAACAATCCACTTTGATTCTGATAATTCAGTTTTCTGCTTCAAATCACCCCCCCTATTGGAGAGCCTAATGTTAACAAAAGCCCTGAAAAAAAAACTATGTGTGGGAAACTCTTCTATATGCCTATTGAGTGCATTATGTGGATCTTTGTTCCTAATGCTTGACATATGTTGAAAGATCCTAGTTTTAAACATTTGATTCATCTTTCCCACGTAAAAACAAGGGCAGTGTTCACATTCTGCCAGGTAAACCAAATCAGTGGTGTTGCACATTGCCTTACCTTTTAAAATAAACTGCCTACCAGTTACAGGATGAGTGAATACTGAATTCTTGTTGTTAATATGTCCACAAGCTTTACATCTCTTGCAGGGTACTGTCCCTGCCGAAATTAGGGAGACTGGTCCACTGTTAATGGATTTTTCTCCACATAGTATATCTTTAAGGTTTTTATTCCGTCTATACCTAAAACAGGGTCCTTGTCCTACTACATTGTGCAAATTCACATCACTGGTCAAAATATTCCATTTTTTTCGGACAATGTGACATATGTCCCCTATATTACTACTATATGTGAAAGACACCTGTGGTGCTTTAAATGTTGTAGTCCTATCCCTTACTTCACTTTCAACTATACCTTTTAACCAAGGTCGATATTTATTACCCCTATGACCCTTACTGTCACTAATAACTTTATTAACCTTCCTGATACCCCTATCTTGCAGGCAACCTTTAAGTGTCACTAACTCTTTCTCAAAATCTTCATCATCTAAACAGATCCTGGAGATCCTACTGACCTGTCCTTGCACTATGTTAGAGTACGTATATCGTGGATGCATGCTATCATATGGGAGTAAACTATTTTTCCAACATTCCTTTTTAAACAACCTGGATTTAAAGCCTTCCCCTTCTTGTATTATATTCACATCCAAAAAGTCTATACATTTTGTAGAGGCTTTCATGGTAAATCTAAAAAATGTGGTCGTGGAATGTAGATGGTCTACAAATTGTTGCAATGTGCCCAAACTCCCATCCCATAAGATAAAACGTCATCCATACATTTTCAAATGACTTCACCAAGTTTCATTATTCAATACAAATACTTTCTCCCATTGTGATAGTACAAGGTTACCCCTGTGCCTGTCTATACATAGAATCACCCCCTATAAAAACATTATTCTCCAAAACTAAACCTAACAATGTTTTCACTAAACTAATCTTGTCACCTGTAGCCCCATGAATCCAACATTAAAGTGCCTACATTCTCTATGCCATAACTATTATCTATTACCGTAAATAAATTAACATCTAATGTGACTATCAACAATTTAGTACTGTTGTATGTGCCTTTCTCAACATTACCTAATTTTCTCAAAAAGTCTCCCGTGTCCTTCATAAGAAGTCAAATACCTCATCATTAATTTTCATGTCAAAATGTAGGGCTTTCGGAGCTGTATGAACTCTATCAACCACTCTTTTCACTCCCAAGGGATTGATGCATATGTATGTTTTTTCATCTGCTAAAAGTTGCTTCAACCTACAGTTGTAGTCTTATGGATAGAAAATGCTATAACTCCCATTTTCAAAGCTCTCCCAAAGATACACAAATCTCTGGAGAACCCACCCCTTAGACCGATAGTTTCGGGGAGGATTTCGATATGGGTGGAACATCATCTTAGACCCTATGTAGATAGTGTGGACAACATATTGAAGGACACGGACACTTCAGAATAGGCGGGTCTTTTATTGAATTTTACTTGAATTTTATTGGGTGAGTTGTTTTTTAAATGGAGTGTTGTTTGCATGTGTAATTTTGTCTGAGGAAGGGAGTAGTCACCACTTTTATTGACTCTGTTTGTACTGAATAAACATTTTAATAAGGAGCAGCAGTGTCCAGTGATGTTCTTTGTTTCATTTTGGCTTTATATCGTAAGCTGGACCTTGGTGCAGCACCCAACTTCTTTGTGCATACTTGTGAAAACTATTCAGATTTTTGCCTCATATTTTTGTTCTGTTCTATTCTTCATAAAATCTGTGTTTTTTCTGGATTTTGAATTCACTAAATAATGACATGCATTTGAATTTCAGACTTCATATTCTTCAGAAAGTACATGGTAACACAAAACATTTTATTGTAGCAATTTTCTAAGTTTATAAGATCAATATTTGAAATGTGCCCCATATTTGGGGCTGTATTTGCCAATTGGTGGCTTTGTCCAGGTTTTTTGTGCTAGGAGGTTGAGAGCTATGCTGAAAACTGAATTAATTGAATATGTTTGGGAGCTGTATTCCCCATTATTGGCTTTGTCCAGGTGTTTTATGCTAAGAGGTTGAGAGCTATGGTGAGAACTGAATTCACTAAATGATAGCCATTTAAGTTTCAGTCCTGTCTTTCAAGAAACAGCTGATTTGGCATAGTGGTATGTTGCTCTGATTGTAGTGCACAGGGTCCTGGGTCCAAGACTTGGCAGTGAAATGTATGGTGATAATACAACATTTTATTCTAGCAACTTTCCAACATTATACAAGCAATGTTTAAAATGTGTCCCTGGTTTTTGGGCTTTTGCCCCCCTCCCAATACTTTTTGGCTTTTTCCAAATTTCTTGTGCTGCAAAGTTGAGAGATACAGTTGAGTGTTGAGTGGATTTTATAAGGAGCTGACAGCTTCAGGGGAAGAGAAGTTTAATGCTGCTTATGCTGAGTCTGCTTGCATTGTTAATAGTACAACAGTTAGTGTACTTGCTTTTGATGCAGAATGCTGTGGGTTCTACTCCCACAGCATGTAGATGCATTGTTGATACTGTACTGTGTTGTACATTTAAAGGGGGTTGATGCTGCAGTCCTGAGAATGCTCTGGCAAAGATACCTAGTAACTATGAACCTGTTATCAGTTTGCCATCCATTCCCTATTGCAATATTATTAGCTTATAATTTTTTAATGTAACATAGGCAATTTATTCCTCAAGGGCAACAGACACTTTATTTGTAGATGAAACACTGAAATATAAAGTTGTTTGCTAGTAGCAACCTCTTCATAAGCTATAGATCTATTTAATGTGGAATTATTTAGATGACTTTTACTTCTGCAGGGATTGTGCATATTTATTGATACTGGTGGATTGTAGAAGGTTGAGTAGACTTTTATAATGGAAATGTTCTGAATTGGGCAGTTTTGTCATTATTGGTGCATGCATTTTAGGTTCATAGGTAGGTACTAGGCTATCTGCCCAAGGGCATTTATAAGCCTAGCCAGAATGTGTTGGCTTTCGCCTCCCTTTTAGATTAGTTTCCTGAGCCTCTGTCCATCAGGGCCACTGAAGTGATCACAGGGGTAAATTTATGATTTTCCCATCCAATCGTCAAGATTTCTCTTGAAGAGAGTCAGTGAGGGGCTTTGCCTAACATAGATAAGGATTCTATTCCAGAGCGAGGGAAGTCTCTGGGACAGGAATCTATCCCTCCAGCATGTCCTATTTATTGTTGTGCTAAGGTTTAAATCCCTAGAGCATGTGACTCCAAGAGATTTGGTTTTCTTGAGGTGGAGCATGTCCATTAATTCTGGGTTAGACATGGTCTTGTACATCAGGCAGAGATCACCTCTGAGTAGGCGGTAAGCAACCAAGTACAGCTGGAGTTTTTTTAGTTGAGCTGCATTGGGCATCTGTTTGAGGCCCACAATCCTCTTGGTGAGGTACTTCTGTGGTCTTTCCAGCTGTTGCAGGTGTCGATTAAGGTACATCCCAAATGGGGCATTGTATTCTATTAAGGGCCTAATGAGTGATGAGTAGAGGGGCACAACAACTTCTCTTGATCTAGATGTGAACCCTTTCATGATTAGGTGGGCTACATAGAAGGATTTTCTAACCACTTTGGCAATGTGATTATCAAAGGAGAGGTTGCTACCTACTTGGGTCCCCAGATCCCTAATTACATCTTCCGTACTTAGTGGATTAGTTCGTGGGCACTTTGTTTTTTCCAAAGTGGATGACTATGCACTTTTTAGCATTTAGCTTGAGGCCATGGTTCTGACACCAAGTATTCATCTCCGTGAGACCCTTATGGAGGATGTCTGTGTCAGCCGGAGAGTCGATTATGCCAGTTTGCAATCATCTGCAAACTTGGCCAGCCATAGTCCTCCCGTGCTTGCCTGTACCTCAGAGAAGTATATACTGAACAGGAGGGGTCCCAGGACTGAGCCCTGTGGGACGCCACTTGTAACCAGTTTAGAGTCGGACATGGCACCTGCAACTCTGACCATGTGAGTTCTATCCATGAGCCAGTTGGCAACCCATCTCATAACATAGGGGTTAATGTTCAAGCTGATAAGCTTATCTATAATGCCAGAGTGAGGAATGATGTCGAAGGCCTTTGCGAGGTCCAGGTAGGCTGTGTGCACTACCTTTCCCTCATCTATGACCTTGGTAACTGTTTCAAAGAAGTCAACTAGGTTTAGGAGGCAAGATCTGCCTTTAACAAAGTCAAATTGTGTAGGGTCCAGTGTCTGGAGGTTCCCAATATCTCTGTTAATAAGTTCCATGATGATGCACTCCATAGCTTTGCAGACCAGGCTAGTCAGGCTTATAGGGAGATAGTTCCCAAGATCCATTGTAGCACCACCTTTGTGGAGAGGGATAACTGTTGCTGTACACCATTCTTTGGGTAAATAGCCTGTGGCAAGGCTGAGTTTGAACAGTGAATTTAGGTGATGGGTTAGTTAATTTTGGAGCTTGTGTAAGACGCAGCCTGGGATACCATACAATCTTATTGATGTGTTTTTGGCTTTGGAAAAGGCTGTTTTCACCTGTGTTTCTGTGATGTCTGGGGCTCTACATTCTTCTGGGATGGACACAGGCCCTTTTGGGGGTAGGGGGGTAAAGTTTGCACTGAAACTGTCAGCCAGGATGTTGGCAATGTCAGTTGGTTCAGTGTATTATGTGACAGTTGCCACCTAGATTCTTGACATAGCTAAAGAAGGTTTTGTGATTATCTTTAGAGTCTTTGGCAATTTTTCTTTCAAAGCTGGCCTTGGATGATTTTATGAGGGATCGTAGTTTCTTGCTAATACTGATCAGGGATGCCTTCCCTTTTTGGGATTTTGCTCTATCATGTAATAGTTTCCTTCTTCTGTTGTATAGCTTATTTATGGCCGAGGTCCACCAGACTGGTTTCCTCTTTTTGGAGGAATGAGTTTTGGTTTTACTTGGGATGGCTCAATCCATGCATTTCTGTAAGTGCTCATAGAATGCATTTGTAAAGGATTCTGCAGTTTGGGCAGCATTATCCTTTAGCAAGGGGGCTTTGAAACTTTCCACCTCGGTCTTGAGAAGTGTGAAGTTTGCTTTTGAAAATTTTTTTACAGTGGTTTCCTTGACTGGTGGTGAGGTCGGGATGTGGATGTCCAGTGTGATTAGTTTATGGTTTGATCTTACCAGTGACGGGTTTACCTCTGGTGTGGAACATTGATCCCCCATGTTGGTGATGATCAGGTCCAATATGTTGTCACCTCTTGTGGGAGTGGTGACCAGTTGTTCCAGGGCTTTTGAGTTTATAAACTCTAGGAAGCGTTGGGCAAAGGAGTTAGTACTTGAGTAGTTTTCCCAGTGAATGTTTGGGTAGTTGAAATCACCCAATATCATGGTGTTTGGTAGGATCTTTATATTTTCCAGTGTTCTCAGGAATGCTGAGTGGGGACCTGAGACAAGGTGGGTGATCTGTAGCAAGCTACAATCTGAAAAGCAGCTTTTCCCACTGTTAGTTGCACATGAATGGTCTCCAAGGCCTCGTGCTGTGCCACTAACCTGGAGGTGCGGGTATCCTCGATGAAAATGGATACATCCCCACCTTTTGTATTTCAGTCCTGGTTTTGGGGCCGAATGGTATGGTATGAGTTATAGCCTGGTAGTGCTGGGGTGCTCTCTGGAGCCTTGAACCAGATTTCTGTTACTGCACAGATATCGATTCTCTCCATACTGAGGAGTGCCTCGAGTGCATGCATTTTGAGGTTTAGACTTCTGGCATTGAGTAGCATTACCCTCAGTTTTTGGTTTCTTGTGTTGTTTATGGAGGTGGGTTTGTCTTTTGAGCCTTGCCTAAAAAAGGCACTATGGGGGTGGCAAGAGCCTTGGCCAGTATTCGAAAGCCTAAGGGTGACAGGTGCAAGCCATCTCTGGTGAAGCAACATGGCTTGTCGAGCATGTCATCTCAGGCTGACAGACACTGGATCCCCTTTGAACGACACCAAAAGCTTAGCCAATTGTTAAAATTGATCATTTTACCTTTATACTGTGGCATCATTCTTGGTGAGGGCAAGATGCTACTCAGGGTCAGGGTCATACCGGCCTGGGCTACATGATCAGAGAGCTCTTCTATGTCTCTTTTTATGTAGTCCAGGGAGGTACATCTCAGGTCATTCACACCAACATGGACAATGACTGAGTCATATTTGTACCTGTTTTGGAGTGACCTGAGTGCTTGTGTTATGTGGCGGATCCTGGCACCCAACAGGCAGCTTACAGTAACCTTCTCCTTGTTCAGTCTAGTGAGTGGGACGTCAGTGTGCCTGACAATAGAGTCACCTATTACTAGTGCATTGGGTGTGTTATTTAGCCTTAAGGGCTGTGATTGCATAGCACACTGACTTGGTGAAGTATGTGATACGTGGTTGTTGTTAGGGGGTAGAGGTTGCTTGGATGTCTGCTTTGGAGATCTCTGCTGCTTTGGCAGATTTTTATTTAGAGCCCCCGTGTATGTTTTTGTGTATTTATGTGTGTTTGCTGGTGCAGATATGACTGGTCTATGTGAGACTGGTAGTGTGGTGCAAGTGTTTCCCTTCTCCTCATGACTGACTGTTCCAGACTTGGGTTGAGAGAGCTTGGCCTCCAGTTTGGCTGTATAGTTGCATCTCTTGCATACATTTGTATTTGTGGAAGGAGGAGAGCTTTGTCTGTGTACATGAGGCAATTGAAACATTGCCTCAAGATGCCCAGATTCACCAGCTGGACTGGAGAGTACACCTGGAACTGCCCTTTGGACATGCCTAAACAGATAAAGTGATCTGTTTTACTGATTGTCCGGTAGGGACGAATAGGGAGCCTTGTACTTCTGTATAGTATAGGGGGGTGTAGTGCTAGCATTTATTAGTGCTTACTAATAGATTTGAGCAAGTGCTGGACTGTAAAAGGGATGGTTTGAGTGCTTAAGTTGACAGCTTGACTAGTTCCAAGGGAAAAATTGAAGAGCAGACTTTGTGGAGCCGGGAATACTTTAACCCTAGCTAACCACAAAAATGACTATAAATGACTTTAACAAGTGCAAGCAGAAAAATAAGTACAATTTGCAGCACAAATAAGCTTTTTAGAACACAAAAACACTAGAAAATCGTGTTTTAGGTGAAATTAGCAAACAACAGCAAAAGAAATGCAGAGAAATGATACTTAATCAAACCAAAGTCTTTCTTTATGTCACTCTGCTGCTGTAGAACACTGCAGGACACCACAAGGAGCTTTGCTGAGTTGTATACAAGCGCAAACCCATGCAAATGCAGATTTTATAGCAGGGAGATGAAAAAGAAATTAGCCCAAAATGGCCAATAAACTACTAGTTGCTGGGCTGAGACCACTCCTCCAGGGACAGCTAGACTGCTCAAAACTCCCCTCTCTCACTGGTGAACAGAGAAACTTCCTTCTATCCAAGTAAGTTATAGGCAACACAGGAACTTGTACCACAGCCCTGAATTTAGCAGAACCTGAAAACTGGACTAGACTAACTTTTAAAAAAGGTGGGAAACAAGAATATATTTTTTTCACAAAAATACAGTAACTTTACTTTAAAATACTTTAAATGCTCAGAAAAGGCTAGTGCCTTGTTTCATTGTTTACTGAAAAAATGTTTTCAAAACAATAAATTTAAAACATCCTCTAACAACTGTACTTTACTATACAAGGGATATAATTTAATACAATCAGGAAGGTGTATCAAAGATCACATGTATGTTTCATGTGCAAGGGGCCTATGATTTGAAAACAGCCCAAAGTTAATCTTTATCTGCCACTGGCCAGATGTATTTTCTTTGAATGTGGGTTTCATTGTTGTTTCAATGAATGTGAGTTTTAATGGCAGAGAAGTTTTAATGCTAAGTCTATTTTCATTATGATACTGCATTGCTTTGTTTAGCAGATGTCTAATAGTGTTTGTGCTGTAAAATGTAAAACAAAACTTTTAAATGAAATCCAAATCATCATAGAAGTAAAGCAATATGCGCATTACAGTGTACCCAAAGACAGCTCCGGCTGAACTATACCTCTCAACTGTCCAGATTTTCACAGAATGAATAGATTTTTGCTTCTTATTTTTGGTTTGTTCCTCATAAAATTTGTGGTTTTCTGGCAAATTATTTAGGAATGAAGTCACTAAATAATGACAGACATTGAGTTTCAGACTTCATACCCTTCAGAAAAATGCATGCTAAAGCAAGACCTGTTATTCTATCAACTAAGTTTATACAAGAACAATTTTTAGTACTGTTTGTATGTTCCCCAAATATATTTGGCCTTGTCCAGATTTCCCGCGGTACACACAAATAAATCACTTTACAGAATTAGGTATATCCAAACCTCTCAACTGTCCCCAATTTTGGCTCAAAATGTTGCTGTCCCCCAATAATCCCTCTGCAAAATGGCAATTTTGGAAGAAAATGTGAAGGGTTTATAATTAAATAATTGTAATGATCAGAGTTATAGATTACTTTTATTTCAAAAATGCATGTAGATTCTCTTATTTTGTCAGCTACTCAACTTAACAGTACTAATATTAAAAAAGTGTCCCCTCTTTGACGGGTTCCCAGCTGTATTGTGTGGCTATTTTATATTTTTGCATCACTATTTTGGTCCATTTTTCATAAAATTCTGGTCTTCTGGCAAATTAGTGTCAAATCATTATTAAAGATTGAAGTTAGAAAATGACAGACATTTGAGTTTCAGATTTCATACCCTTCAGAAAATTCATACTAATGCAAAACCTGCTATTCTATTATCTTTCTAAGTTTATAAGAGCAATATTTAAAATTGTTTATAAGATCAATATTTAAAAAAATGTCCTTATTTTTTGGGCCTTTGTCCCACTTCTATTTATGGCTTTGTCCAGATTTCTTGTTCTGAGGTTGAGAGGTATGACAAATGTGTCAGGGTTATCACAGTCAGCCAGAGACATTTCAAATTGTGACATACTTGTTGCACCCCTCTCCCCCATGCAGTGACTCTGGATGTGTCCAAGCAAAGCAATGAGCAATTATGCAGCATAAATGTGCAGAGTATCCCCTATCCAAGGTAGACACAAGTACTACAGTGGCTTTTCATCTGTCCTTGATTTTGCAGAATGTTCTGGTTTTCTGTCATATTTTTATACTGTTGATTTATGCTTATTCTTCAGAAAATGCATGTTGTTGCAGTGCCTGTTGCTCTGTGTTTAAGTAACAATGCTTTAATGACCATCAGGTAAGCATGTCTGAAATTGTAAGATGCAAGTAAGCTTTAATAAGCATACTGTTAAAGAATTACCAACATTGAAACCTTTTTGTTGGTGCCCTGCATAGAGTATTTACATAGCTTGATAACATATAAGCCTTAGGTATTGAAATGCATATTACAGTATTTGTAATAAAGGGCAGGATTACAGTATTTTCAGAAGCTCATTACATTTGTTGGAGATTTTCAGTCATCTTTGCAGACTTTACCAGTAAATTAAACAGAATGCCAGTCTATCATGTGTGGTCCATAACTTGTGCAGTAATCCTTTGAGCAATTTATCTTGAGCTTGTTTCTTGTTTGCTGTTTGATTTTTACTTTGAACATATTTTCCCCATGAAACAAGTAGATAGTTGTTGTCAGGTAGCAGGTCTTTTTTGGATAAGAAACATTTTTACAAGTGGGGATATTACAGAGATTGCTACTTTCAGCATGTCACTTGGTTCGTTTATAAAGCTAAATATAAATTATAATTAGAACTGCAGTGCAAGGAGAAGTGGTTTGAGTTGAGTGCTGCATGTTTTTTTATACTTGATTTTGACTGTCATTCCAGTAATGTATTTAAAAAGTAATTTATTTTTTCATGCCTCACAACCTTTTTGTTTCCATCTAGATATGTAACCAATGCATTGAAATATTTTTTCTTCTACACTTCATTTTGTCTTGATTGGACGGTTTGGCACCCAGGGCAGCATATTTAATTAAAGTCCCAGTTTTTTGTGGTTTTTAGAATAGCTCCACCCCCTTCTTGTTGGCCCCACCCATTCAGCTGATTCCTGCAGTCCCCCTTTGATTTGAAGTCACCAGCTGCCACTGCATTTGTAGTCTTATGTGATCTGCCCCCACATGTTTGGACAGTACTCCTGTACTCTACCCCATTTAGGACCGACTCCTGATTGACTCTGTTAAATCCTAACTAGTGTATGAATAGAAGTAGCCACAGATGCTTGGTGTGCCAGCATAATATGCATCAGTGTGATATTGACATTATCCCTACTCTGTATCATTTCCAAGTAGTGCTGGAAATCCTCACACAAACCCTGGAGAACTCTGACCATTTCCAGCTGACTCTCTGTAGCAGTGCTCTGAGTCCTGACAATGTCATGGCACATTTGCTTGGCAGCCACTGCTTTACATGTTTCCTTGGGTAGCTGTAACAAAATCCTGCACCTTGCTCCCCTTTGTAAAAGTGTCACTGTAGACACCATTACATCAGAATGATTGCCATCATCCAGAAAGTGTTTGTCTGAGTTTGAAGATACTGTTGTAGCGGTGTATGGCTTTTCCTCCTATAAAAGTGAGGGTAATGTTATAATGTGCTTGACTTTGTGATGTACTGTCAGTTCCTACATAGTTACTAACCCATTAAACTTGGGGACATATGCACCTTTCTTCAGGCTGGCTCATAATTATAACTACGTTATCAGCATCAATATCTTCAACAATCATTCTGCTCCTGACATCCTCCACATTTACTGGTATATTGGAACTGTTTGTTTCTGATGCTGAGCCTATAAAAATTATTTGAAAACATTATTAATATAGAAATAGCATACACTATGGTATGTTTATTAAGGGGGCATGGGGGACAGTTACTGTGCAAACTTCTTTCATTGTAATTCTCTGCAGATGTGGAACGTCCACCTGTTAAT
Source organism: Protopterus annectens (assembly GCF_019279795.1). Lineage (NCBI taxonomy): Eukaryota > Metazoa > Chordata > Ceratodontiformes > Protopteridae > Protopterus > Protopterus annectens. Next base: position 1,080,096,000 of record NC_056747.1, on the reverse strand, counting down.
AGTAATTGTCACATGTTTAATGCCATCATGTCAGCATTCAGATCTCTTTTTAAATATATACTTCTGTTTGTAAGTATTTATTAAGAATGTTTTCATTACAATATTGCAAACAAATACATATGAAGCACAAATATGATCATTTATGTTAGCACAGCAGACAGAAAAATGTAAATTCCACCAAAACATGTAAGTAATTCATTCTTTCATTCCAAGTAAGAACAAGCACTTCCCAACTCACTAATTACGTCTGCATAAGCACTTCCCACGCATTCTTATTTACTTCAGTAAAGATTTATAAAAATAAAAATGTTTTAAAATCAGAAATTGAATACTAAGTAACACGTGCATTTATTGCATGTGTTTTCTACCCCTCACTTGTTTCCTATTTTTTTTTCTAATTTTAATTATGCATTCTTTTGTCCTTCTTTATTTTATTTCTCTCCCATTTATGTTGGTTATTTTACAGATTAAAATTTGTCCGGGGCAGCTCATGTCCAAACCTCACAGGTTAGGAAGTGTTTACCCTGTCCTCATTCAGGTATGTACTCACAGGGTTGTGGTGGTGGCACTGGTCCTACAGGCATCCCAGAACTTGGTAGCCTAGTAAGCCTCAGTGAGTGGGGGCTGCAGATTTTGGCTGAGGTCATGGTAGAGAAGGTTGTACACAGACTTATTCAACAGTCGGGGACTGTCTTCAACAGTTTCAAGACACATTGCCTCAGTGTGATCAACATCAAGGTTATCCACTTCAACATCATCTGGCAGTGGAAACATTTGAGGTTGTATGGACTGGCAACTTTTGTTGACACCACTCTACCTTGCTCCTTCTTCCCTTATTTTTTCCTCTGATACCATCTTACTTATTTCCCACTCACACCATCCTCTTTTATAAAGCATCTTGAAGAAATGGAGGGATCTAGCCCCTGTCAAAAATATAGTACTCCTCCCCTTCCAGCTCCTTGAGCACGACCATCTTGATGTGTTTCTGCAGCATTTTTTTGGGTCTCCCTTTCTTCTATCTTTCCTATCACTCCCTTTCCATTCTATAAACAAACCAACAAGGTGTCCACATGATGATATCCCTATTTAAATAGTTTTAAACCCCTTTATTGCTTTTTACATATTAATAAAATTAGTTGCACAGTCTGCCTCCTGCCTTAATTGCTTAAAGTGTGACTGTCCAGGGCCTTGTCCATAAGCAATATCCGAATACATATGAATTAATATGATTATTATGGCTCTCATGTAGTGCTTCATATTTACTTAACTCTTAGCTTCATCCACTTTGCACTTTTCCCATAAATAGGCTTGGTTTTCACAACTCTTTCACTTTTCCTTATTCAGTGTGAATAACCTGCGCTTAGTTTGTTTGCATATATGCATGGTGGTACTATTTGCAGATAACCTCTTTGTAGCTGCGAAGTCCCAGAGTATGAATATCACCCTATATTCAGGCGATCTCCTTAATGTCATTTATAACAAACAAAGGCACTAGGTAGTAGTAGATCATATACATGCAGTCAAATTACTCTGCTTTGAAGATAAAGCTTTGAATATTTCACTTTGACAATAGTGGGGCATCTCTGTGGTGCTCAACTGCAATTTATTTAAAAAGTTATCAGAACAAGGAATTTTGTATTAACAAGCATTGTCAGCAATAAGAACAATAAAATGATAATGATAGTGCATCCATGCATGCACGCACACACACATGCACGCACACAAGCACACACACACACACGCACACACGCACACACACACACACACACACACACACACACACACACACACACACACACACACACACACACACACACAAAAGCATAAACATGCACATACACACACTCACAAATGCACACACATATGCACACATCCACTCACTTCTCACTCACTCACTCACTCACTCACTCACTCACTCACTCACTCACTCACTCACTCACTCACTCACTCACTCACACTTACCAGAGCCACGCTACAAATGGAAAAGTCTCCAGGACTGCATGGTACCAACTTTTTTCCACACTATTGCTATAGTACAGCCTTCAATTCTATCAGTCCTTTGTGACTGTAATAAACTCCAGGTAGTCTTTCTTTTATTGGCTTAACATGCAAGAAAATGAAAAAAAAGAAATCAAATGTGTCACATATCAAAACAATGAAGCAGCAGAACAGAATCAGGTATTTGTTATTTAAAATGAGTGGCATAGAGGACCATGTTTTGTTTGAATGCTGACATTTATGCCCCTATCCACCAAGGTACAGGACCTATGCAGTTACCTATGTCACCTTGTGCTGTATCCAGCCCTGCTCTAATGATTTCTTATAGAACAATGTGTGCCATTGAGTGCTTCTCCATTTCTGGCAAGCCTTTGGTCTCAATGTAAGAAAATACATAAAGCTGCTGAAGGAGAATATTTGAATGATGTTTACATATACATTATCGTTCACTTTTGACTATTAACAAGGGCTGGTTAGGTTCATAGAAATCTGATAGCTAGGTTCAGCTCCAAATAAAGTGAAGGTATAATGAACCATGCCCTTTGTAATTATCTTTATTCATTTTTTTTTCTGAGTTGTTCTCAGAAATATTGTGACATGAGCTTAAATATGTTTATAACAAACTAACTGTAGACAACACATTTAGACACAGAATTATTCAACTGAAAATAACATTTTATCGCTGCAAAAGATAGCAAATCAAATTTTAATGGACATTTATAATGTATGCAGGAGGTAGCATTTGCAAAGCTATGTGCATTTTTAATGGCAGTTGGATGAATGAAGAACTATGTGAAAACAAATTGGATTGGTTTGGGTTGCTAAAGTGAGAGAACACTTTGTATGCCACTATAGTGGAAGAAGTTTGAAACATGAGCATTAAATCTGAAATATTATTTTTCTCTTAGCAGCAATCCCCATACCCTCCTCACAGGGCAGTTTGCATAATGTACTGTGTGAAAATAGTAAGATGCAAGAATGCAGCTCTAAAAGAAAGACGGCTCCTCCGTGCTACAAGAATTTGCTAGCTACTAATAAAAAGTATGAAACAATTTTTAAGGCACATATACTAAGCTTGCTGTGATAATGATTTAAGAACCAAAATGATTTATTTGGATACTTTTAAGGTGGGTATACAGATGTTTACATAATTTAATTAAAAACAGCTCCCTGCACCTATGACCAAAATAAGTGTGTTAAATGTAATGTGAAATGGCTGTTGCACAACATCTGCTGCAGTATAAAGTTTAATTAAAGAAATCAGTATTACGGCAGTGTGCAAAGGTGACTGGGATGTATTATAGGGAAGCATTTCTGAAGTGCTATCAAGTTTTTTTTCAAATATGTTTAAAGCATTATAATAACATTACTGATTCTTTGTCGGTTTCTACCATTATTAGGAATTTTTGACATTTTGAATTGACCTTCGCCAACTGATTTATTATATGATTGCAGTGCTATAAAACAAATAACTCTACACTCCACTCCATTTCATAAGTTGGTTATCTCTTTAATGATCAATAAATAACCTCATCTACAGACTAGCAACCTGAAAGTAAATCCAGTCAATGCTCAATGCTCTTTTCCTGACATTCAACTGTCAACACATTTTGAAAGTTTTCTGCTGCTTTTTCTCCATTTCATCAAGACATTCTGGGTGTTTCCTCTATTCCTATTTAAGGAATCTGTATTAATCAGTATTGCCAGGCTATAAATTTTGGCTTTAGTATTCTGAGTCTCTATGAGTGTGTGTGTGTGTGTGTGTGTGTGTGTGTGTGTGTGTGTGTGTGTGTGTGTGTGTGTGTGTGTGTGTAGACATGTATCTGCATGCATGTGCATGTACCTGTGTGTGTCAATGGATGTGTGTGTTTGTGTATGCATATGTGTGTGTGTGTATGTGCATATGAGCATGTAGACATACATGTGTGTATGTGGTTGTGCATGTGGTTGTACTTGTGTTTGTGTGTGTATGTGTGTGTGTGTGTGTGTGTGTGTGTGTGTGTGTGTGTGTGTGTGTCTGAGTGTGAGTGTGTCAGCATGTATGTATGTGAATGTACATGTGTTTATGCATGTCTATGTGTGTATGTGTATGTGTGTGTGTGTGTATGCACGTGTGAGTATGTGCATGTATATATGAGCATATAGACATGTATGTGTGTATATGTGCATGTGGCTGTGTATGTATGTGCATGTGGTTGTGCTTGTGTGTGTGTGTGTGTGTGTGTGTGTGTGTGTGTGTGTGTGTGTGTGTGTGTGTGTGTGCGTGTGTGTGTGTGTGTGTGTGTGTGTGTGAGAGTGCACATTTGTGCTTATTTCAGAATGAGTGGTTAATGCTACAAAATATGGGACCTATATACTGTACATGTGACTACAGGGTAAGATATGTTTCTTTAGACAAGAGTAGAGACAGTAATCTTCAACAGGGCAAAACAGAACCACAGATCCATTATGGTGGTATATAAGAGCTATTGTCACTTTATTACAAACATTACATCTACATCTCATGGACACCAAAGTAATGCCACATTCATGCAATGACATTTGTATCACAAGTTGCAGAGCTTGGGCGATTGACACAGAGTAGGATATAGATTTCATTAAACTCTGACAAGATTGAGTAAGGACTTAAAGTTCACCACAGGTGAGAACACATTCAGTCATTATGTGGAATATTCAGCTCAGACAATAAATCTATTCAGTGATAAATGTACTTGCTCATACGTTTTGCAACAGTCACCTCCAGCTTTATTTTTCAGGTTTACGAACAAATATTTCTTTGACTAAACCCACTTAAGGTCATTTAGTTAGTCATGCTGGTTCCTGTCCAGGAAAAAAATCTTTTAGGGATTATATTCTGCTGAAGTTTTTATGTTGACACTGAGTAATATACCTACTTTTAACACAAAGTAATACATCTATTTTCAAATCAGCTTAGGAACATGTACAGTTCTATTTTAATTCAATAATTCAACAGGGTCACATTTATTTCTTTAGCATGATTTCCAGAAAAAAGTTTGCTTTTTGATATTGATTAGCTGTATTGCATGTAATGTTAATTAATTTTAGTACCTGTGTCCACAGGGTCTTAAAAACAGACTTTTCAAAAGTAAATGTGACATGTTCTTCACAAAGAAACATAATTAAAATCTAGCTTACAAAGATGGAAAAGTGTTATATATATATTTGAGTAAACTGTGGCTTACAAGAGACTTAAATATATTTTTGCTTTCATCTAAGGGCTCAGAAGTAAATTTGAAATCATCAGTGCTAAGCCTTATCTTTTTCTTAATCCCACAAAAGCAGGTATTTAATAAGACTTGTCTTAAGCTTTGGCTGTAACTCAGAAAGAAAATGATTTATGGTGAACCACTTAAAATCAATGACTAGATTTTCAGTGTGATTTATTACCATCTGTCAGGTATATGTATACACTTTGCTGAATATAAACCCTTTTACATTACTTCAATATTGCCTTTTGGTTCTGGTACAGGTAATCCTGTTATTAGTGTATAAGGCATGTCATGAGAGTAGGTCACATGTTCAACAAAGAAGTTAATTAATTAAATATATGGAAAAATAATGAGTTGTTATTATCTACTTTTATATATACTGAAGTCATAAATATAAAATCTGGCCAGGATCATACTATTAAATCTAATAAAAATGCAAATTCACAAAATAATAACTTCTGTAATTCTAGCTCAGAGAATCTTTAGAATCTTTAATCAGTATGAACGAGTGTCATCAGTGCAGTGTTGCAGGGGTTTTGCCACAAACTTTCATGACTGATGTTACTCCAAGGGTTCCACCACACATATAAGAATATGCCGCTATTTGCTCTTTTCTCTTTAATGGGGATTAAGGACAGAGCTACATCCAAGGAAACATGCCCCCATTTATCCTCTGGAAAGGCCAGCATGATTAACCACATCCTTCATTCCCGACTCCACATCCATCCAGCTCCTTCAGCACCTAAAACACTACCTGTACTGACATCATCTGGATCATTCCTCTATGCCACTGTGCTGGTCAGCACTGTTTCTAAGTGGAATATTTTCTGTCAAAAAGTACACGTTGAACAGAGGTGGATACCAGTAGATGCTATTTATTTAAGACTTTCTACATTTGAAATGCTTGACCTGCAACTTCATTTGGCAGCACAGGCTTGATTTTTTTGTCATACTAGCTTCCTACAACTAGACTTAAATGGATGTTAACCTTAAGTAAGACCCTTCTTTTAATATTCTTTTTTGTCCAGTAAGTAGTCTTGCTGCTTTGGCTGTGTTACCTGTTACACCTAACAAAAATGTTAAAGATCTATAAGCATCTTCTATTAAAATGTTACTAAGTCAGTTTCTGAAACATAACAAAGAATTTAGGAAAGCATGTGGCATAAATGTTACCAGTTGCCACTCCGGCTTATGCCTACCAAGTCTTTTGAGTATATAGTAGGATCTGTTTTTTGCATACCCTTCATGCCTTACAGCTTATTCTGTAACAGTTCTAAGCTCATCAAACTAAAACAGAAATCTATACAGTATGCAAGATAATAAAGGGGAAATGCTGCATTCTGCACAAGTTGGGAGAAAAGCTCTAATCACTTGTACCAAGAAGCTATTATGTTTTCTCACACAACTAATGCAATCTCACAGCTATACTCAGATCAGAACACACCTCACTCAGTAACATATATCATACCCACCTGTGGTAATAGTAAAGTGGAATGTAAACAAATCGGGTTGAAAAAAACAAAAACATTTTTTTTAGCAAACTAAATTAATTTGAGTGTGTCAAAGCTCCTATCCTCATTTAATATAACAAGATTTCAAATATAGCTTCATTCTCATAGCAATATTATTTTTTTCTACCACTGGTAGTTTTTTTTTCTCATTTTTTTTCAAATACAGTTGAATAAATTCCATAGTATTTGTATATAACATCTTAAATAACTATGTATACTATTTACATCTGCCTGTAAGAGAGCACAATATATACAATTACTTTGCAGGTATAACAATCCAGTTATCAGAATGTATCTGTTCAGTTATTGTAAAGTGTCACTCAATGATAAGACGTTTTTCCATAGATTGTTAATAAATGGCTTAGGACAAATCCTTAATTTTTAAATTTTAATTTCCAGCAATGCTGTGGTCTTCAGTAGGCCGTAGAAGTCTTCCAAAGTCGATATTATGTATTCAATCTTCTTGTTATACACTTTCTTGAGATTGCAAGTATTGTCCATACTGGATACATATTTGACTCAAACAAATGAGGATCGTTATACACATTTAATAATACTAGAGCTTTAGATAAGTTAAATGATTCATTAAATAAAGCTTCTAAAAAATTTTAATACCATTCCAAAATTACTTAATGTTAACACAGTCAAAAATAATGTGATTCCAATCTGCATTGTGTATTTGCTCACACCTCCAACATATTCCCTTTGTGGAAGAATTCATTTTAGTAATTCTATCTGGAGTTAAGAGTGCTCTGTGCAAGAATTTCCAATTAAAAACTTTCCAGTATTGTGTCAAGGATGTATGTTTTATTAATAATAAAATATTTGATTTAATTTTTTCAGTTAGCTGTAATGAGTGTCCTTTTGTTATATAATTCCAATATGAGGATTTGGGTGTTATTTTATAATTTATCAATATCTTCTAAAATTTTGAAATACTATTTCCCATGTCATAGTCATTATATATGGTTTCATATAGGTAGTTCGTAAATTTAGGTATTTCTTTAAATGAAGAATTACTAATTAATCTGCATAAATCTTGTGAATACGGCAGAATGCTTTGCATAGTTAGTCAATCTTGTTGTGGAATTTTGTATGTTGTTTCTATTGTTTGCATATCCAGAACTTTTAGTTATTTGATACATTGAAACCAACAAACAAATCCTTTCTGTTCCCAGGAATTAATTATTTCTCTGTATATTTTATGTGTATAGCTATTTGTAACTATGAATGGTGTTAAAAGATCAAACCAGATTTTTAAATTTATATTTGCATTAATAATTTTCCTAAATGAGTTAATGTAATAATTAATCATATGAGTTTTAGTGGGCTTAGTTATGTTATATTGCATACTAATACATAATATGTGCCATGGCCAACTGTTTTTATCTATTTGAATTTTTTTTGTAAATCAATTTCATTTATTGATATTACAGTTAGTAATTCTTTCCATTTTATAGAATAATTTGGACTTATCCAATATGAGATTGTTTTAGATACTGCTGCTTTTATATATGTTTCTATATCAGGAAAGTTTAATCCTCCCTGTTTCCATTGTCTGATATGTTGTATTCAAGCTATTCTGTTTCTTTTAGGAAACCATAACATTTTATTAGGCATGAGTTTATTTCTTTGAGTATATTCCTTTCTGTTAACAGTTGTATTGCCAAAGCTATATATAGAATTATGAGTAGTAAAACCATTTTTATTAACTGTAGTCTATCTTCAAATGTTAATATTATTTTGTTCCACTTTTCCACAGAGATTTTAATTGTACTGATGATATTATTGTAGTTTTTGAGACTAATTCATTATTATCCTTGCATAACTGAATTCCTAGATATTTTAAGGCAGATTTTTGTTTTCCTGTAATGAGATTCCCCTTCATCTGCAATTCTTTTTTTATTTAAAAATAAAAATTTTGATTTTGATTTATTGAAATGGATTCCTAAAGTCATGTAAAATCTGTTGATTAAATAATGTCTCTTTTGTATTGGATAATGTTAATAATATGTCATCAGCAAAGTGCATTACTTTAGAATTATATTGTTCATAAACATCTACTCCTTTGATTTTTGTATTGTTATGTATTTAATCTGCCAATATTTCAATAGCCAAAGCAAATAGAATTGGTGACATGAGACATCCTTGTTTAGTACCCTTTGTTATATGTATAGATTCAGAGGTGAAAGGACTTAGCTTAACATACGCTAAAATATTTCTGTATGTATATATATATATATATATATATATATATATATATATATATATATATTCTTTAGTAGATGAACAAAGGAAGGAGGAAATTCAAATAATGCCAGACTTTTGAATAAATAGTCCCAATTTAGGGAATCAAAGGCTTTTCTATATCTAAGCCAATTATGAGTGTTTATTTTCTTTAACATAATCTATAAGATAAATTAGCCATTTAATATTGTCATGTGTGTGTCTATGATATATAAATCCAGTTTGATCATTATTTATTATTTTAGACAGTGGTATTTTCATTTTGTTAGTTAATATTGTCATAAACATCTTATAGTCATTATTTAATAATGATATAGATCTATATGAGGTACAGAGGTTTGGGGATTTGTTTTACTTTAAGATTGGTGTGATTAAGGAACATCTCCAAGAGGGTGGTATTAAAGCTTGTGACTGAATTTCTAATAGAGTTTTATGGAGGAGGGATAGTATCTTTGAAGGAAAAAAGTTTATATATTTCCATAATTATGCCATCTAGACATGGAGCTTTATAATTTTTACCCTCTTTTATTGTATCTGTAATTTCTTTGTAGGATATGGGTGCTTGCAGATCTAGTTTTAATTTTTTGGGTATTTTTTTATATTAGAACATTTTTCATCTAGATGTAATTGATCAATATGTATATTTTCTTTTTGAAAATGTTCCATATAGTGAGTTCTATAGGCATCAAGAATGTCACCTATATCCGAGACATTTCCCCTTTTCTTTTCATGAAAGATAATTTTAATGTTATTAGCTTTTGATTGTATTTTGATTCTTGTGGATAAATTATGCAAATATTTGGGAGAAGGAGCCAAGGTATTATTTTTTAGTTTTTCTAAAGCTAAACTAGTTTTATGTGTTAGAATTTCATTGTATTTATTGTTTATATTGTTTATATTCTTTCCCAATAATAATAACCCAACTGCTCTACACTCTCCGCCTTCTAACTCACCTCATCTGTTTGAACTCAAACCCATCTCCACTAACTTTATAAAAAAACTTTTGTCCAAACTTAAACCTTGCTCTTACACTCCCGAAAATATTCCCTCTTCCTTCTTAAAATGTGCTGCTGATGGCATCGCTGTCCCAATCAGCATCATTATTAACTGATCCATAAAATAATCATACATCCCCAAACTCTGGCGCTTAACTTATATTTTTCCTCTTCATAAAGGAGGCAAAAATACCAGTATCTCAAACTTTCGCCCCATTGCTTTGCTCTCACCAATCTCCAGAATCCTAGAAAAATGCATCCACCTCCAACTTATGCCTTTCCTGACCCAAAACAATCTTCTTACTCCTACCCAGCATGGCTTCCGTCCAGGCCATAGCATAATAACCGCTCAACTCTCTTTCCTAAAAACTGTCAATCAAGCCCGAGATTCAGGACACTTAGTTTCTACTGTTTTACTTGATCTGTCTAAAGCCTTTAATACTGTTTCCCACAAACACCTTCTCTGTCATCTCTCAAACCTTAATCTCTCACATAATGCCTTATCCTGGTTCTCCAGCTATCTATCAGACAGATTGCAGGCAGTCAAATGGAAGAACTCCATCTCTTCCTTCCTACCTACCACAACTAACATACCACAGGGATCCATCCTTGGGCCAATGCTTTTTAACATCTTCATCAATAACTTTCACACTGCTATTCCTGATGCTAAAATCATCCAATACACAGATGATTCAAACTTAGTCTGCTCTGCCTCAAACCTCTCTGAATTGCTGACTAAAACCCAAACTGCCTTCTCAACAACTGAAAACTGGATGTGCCAAAACCACCTCTCTCCCAATGCAAATAAATCAAAGATTCTACTATTCCCTCCTACAAAGACCCTCTCCTATGATAAAAACAACTTCAAAGTCTATAGTCAAACCAACTCACCTATAGATGTGGTCCCCTCTGCCAAACTATTTGGCATTACTGTAGATGAACACCTCAAGTTTGATATTCGTATTCAACAAAATATTAAGAAAACCCACCAAAAGCTAGGTATGCTGTATAGGAATAATCATCTCCAACTCTACCAGGCAAACTCTGGCCTCAACGTATCTTCTTCCTTCCTTTTTTATATGGAGCCCCTCTCCTAACCAACCTGTCCTCCTCTCTCACCTCTAAATTAGAAAACTGCTACAACAAAATCTCTAAATTTGCCTCTAAATCTAAAAATACCACCCATCACTGCCTAACCCTACAATCCCTGAATTGGGTTGAACTCCCAAACTACCTATAATATCTCCAACTCACTACTGCATATAGACTCATATTTCACCCAACAAAATGTCCTGCTCTAACTAACATCCTTCCCCCTTATACACCCAACAGAGCTTTCAGATCTGAAAATCAGAACTTAATTACTATCCATAAACCTAAACGTCCTGCTGGCCAGCTTCTCCTATCTTTCTCACTAGCAGAAAATGGAATTCCCTTCCCTCCACACTAAGAACCATGCCAAACTCAGAAAACTTCAAAACCCAACTATTCAAACACCTGTTCACTAAATGGAAATGTACCTGCCTTCACCCAACCTAATCAAAGGGGTTCTCTCTCTGGTTCCCAAGCTCTACAACTTTCATAATTATCTTCCTATGAGCCTATCTAAGTTCTCAACAATTTCTTTAGCTTTTCTCTAAGCTCTCAACAACTCCTACAGCTACCCTCATGCAGCCTAACCTTGCAAATATTGTAAATAGCATTCTACTGTTGATGTGTGTATGTAAAGTGTATTTACATTTTCTTAAAAGGTTTGTATGTAAACTGTTTCCACACCTAACCCACATCTGTTTTCCTCAAAAGAAACTGTATGATCCCTACCTTCAAGCATAATGAATTTGTTAACTATGCATAATATTGAATGTATTTATGAGTAACTATTCTACATAATACTATCTTTAACATTAACTATCAGTTGTATCTAAATTGTATAATGCATCTTGGAGCTTTTCTCCCTGGGTCTCCACTGAACATGGATCAATTTGACCCACTGGACTTCCCCGGTAATCAAACTGCAAATAAATAAATAAAATAAAATAATATTTCTACTTTCTTTTTCATCTCTAAATTATTTTGATTTTTTTTTCAGCTTTTACTGACAAAAGCTTGGATTGTAGGTCTAATAATTCAAAATCCCATTCTCTGATTGTTTTCATACCAAGTTAGGGTTTTATCATATATGTAAGCTTTTACTGAGTCCCATATCATTATTTTATTTATCTCTGTGGTTTAATTAATATCTAAGAAGAACTGTAATTCAGATAATAACCAGAGTTTGAACGCTTTAATTTTAGTTATATATGTTGAAATTCTGGAGTTAAAGATTAATGGTTTGTACCCATTTTGAAGTTTTAGTATCAATGAATTGTGGTCTGAAAAGGGACAGGGAGTGACTGAGAAATTAATGATTTTAGAGTGTAAGTCATGGGCAGCTAATATTTTATCTATTCTAGTTTGGGTACCAAATCTGAGATCTTGATGGGAAAACAAGAAAGATTTATCTTCTTTAAATTTTAAAGTATCTACAAGATGAAATTATTCTACCCACTTGTTTAAAACTTTTGATACAGCAGATGTATGCCACAGTTTTTATTTGTACTTTCAGAAATATCAAATATACAGGTAAAATCCCCTCTTAATATTAAGTTGTCTTTATAATTATTGGAAATGAAATCCAAGTGTTTTTTAACAGTTCCTGGTCCAATGTCTGGGAACCAGTATAGATTGGCTAGGGTCTATATTCTGTTATTATATTTAACTATTACTAATGCCATAAGGCCTTCTTTATCTTCATACTTATAAATAATTTCTGGGTTAATCACATTTGTTTTTATTTATTTATTTTATTTTATTTTATTTTACATTTGTTAAACCGGCTTCTATCATCTGGATATATTTCCATTCAGTAGAGAGGCCCGGGAGAAAAGCTCCATGACAGGAGGGATAAATAAAACAAACAACAACAACATAATAACAGATTAGCACAGATTTAAAAAAAAGTGGTGGGTATTTTTTACAAGACAAGAATAATTAATTATATTTAAAGGTATAAACCATATGTTCAACATAATTTCATCATTGGAATCAATTAGAGAAAGTCAATTAGAGATAAAATTGTTACCCCTTTTGTATTTGTCTTATAAGTGGATTGTGCCAATATCATACATTCCCTAGGATTCCATTTTCAATTGTCATTTGTTTTGAAATGAGTTTCTTGAAGGAAAACAATTTGTGCTTTGTTCAGTTTTAAATATTTCAGTAGATTTTATCTCTTTCTGGGATTTTTAAGCCATTGGTATTTAAAGATAATAAAGTTAAATCCATCTTAGGTTATTTAGACTATGTATTTTTTGTTTTATTGTGACTATTAAACATTTTCCTCTGATAACTATAAAATATATGTTTGAGCTTTTAAAGGAAATTATCAGTTTTATACTTTGAGTGTTTATCAATAAAGTAATGTTTTGGTCAGGCATACTAAAAATGTTTTTGTGAAATAAATTTAAATTAATAAATGTTAACAAAACTAAGATCTGCACTAGCCATGGAATGAAAATCATTTCTAATCTGATGGATAAACCTAAGTCCATCAGATTATCACTCATACCTTGACAATCCAGAACATCTGAGCTCCATAAATTGAATTATTATATGGAGAATATTTGTTATAGGAATAAGCGATATTTATATTATTTTGAACAGATATAGTACTACTGTAGATTAGACAGAATTCTAATACAATATAAATGTCTACTTATTGTATAAGCAATTAATATTTACATGAAAGATAGATGACAAGCAATTCAATCATTATAAAGTAGGATGTATCATATATGAAACCTCAAGTAAAAGATTATACAACACAGTTATTTAACATATTCACCATTATTGATGAAGTCTTTCAAAACGTATTACTTAATATAAATAGATGGTAATAATATTTATACCTAATGTTTATAATACAATGTATTTTACTGGATATATCAGAAGTTATATTTCATTGTTTGCCCACATTTAAGTAATCAATTTGTTGCTAACTTACTTAAAGTATCAAGTTTGTTTTATGTAAACATTGATGAAAGTGCATTTTAATTATCAGTGCATCCCTCTTCCCCCATTTCCTACACATAAGGATTTTCATATCTGTCATTTCTTATTATATAATGAGTGGAATTATAGGTTAAAAACAACAAATACAATTATTGTGATTAAAGATTAGAAGTTCCCTTTCCATGTTCATAAATTGCCATTTTATGGCATATACTGAACATTTTACATTTAAATGGCACCATTCTATTTTGTATTATCAGCAAAGGTTAAACTGAGTGATTATTGCCAATTTAATACTATTTGTTCAGAATGTGATTGTTACATTCTGTGACATTCCTAGTTCAGGCTTCTATTGTTTCCCTTGAACAACTTTGTCAGTTTAATGTCATGTATAAAACATTGCTTACCTTGATAACAGCTTAAGTATTATGTATGGTCAAGATGTGTTACAAAACCACAATTCAAGTTAAATCAATTATATGACTTGTTATGCACATTTACTTATATGAGAAAATCATCATGCTTCCCCTTGATGTTCAATATAGTGTATGTCATTTATGACAAGTTAAAACAGTAGTGTTATTATACACAAGCCCATGTTATTAAACTGAGTGTCTATTGTCAATTTAATATTATTTGTTCAGAATAGAATTGTTACATTCTGTGACATTTTAAGTTCAGGCTTCTATTGTTTCTCTTGAACAACTTTGTCAGTTTGATGTCATGTATAAAACATTAGTTATCTTGGTAACTGCTTAAGTATTATATATGGTCAACATGAGTTACAAAAACTACAGTTAAAGTTAAAGCAATCACATGACTTGTTATGCATATTTACTTATATAAGAAAATCATCATGCTTCCCCTTGATGTTCAATGTAGTGTATGCCATTTATGACAAGTTAAGACAGTAGTGTTATTATACACAAGCCCATGTTATTAAATCCTGTCTTTAATATCTAAATTCAGCAGACTGCTTCATCTTATATGACAATGATATATTTTATGTCTAGATTTACTAAAATCATGCATCACATACCTATTGTGTGTGTTTTTTTGGGGGTGGTTGCTTGGTTATTTAAGAGACCACAAGCTGTAATGTGTATTCTTCTTAATATTAGATCCTTCCAAGCATGTTTATACATTCCATAGACTTTAAATTATGAGACCCTTCTAGTTTCTTATTTGTTATAAGTATATTTCCATCCTTACATGAACACATATCAGTACTTCAAACATGGGTAACAATACCCATCCAGTTTTGCCAGAGTCCCATTCACTAATTCATGTGGTGTATTTCCAGGCCGTTCTTAAAATATCCAAACCAATATTTGTCCTGTTCCATTTTACCAGCCAGTTCCATGCAGTGGCCACTCTGCCAGTGAACCATTCAACACACCTTCCATTCCCACAGATATTTGAATGAAGGAACTCTGATGACTCTCTAGCACTTCCCAGCAACCCCAAACACCCCTAGAATCAGCTATCCCCATATGCTCAAAATGTCTGAGCAAGCTAACCTCCCAGACCATTGCAAAGGGTACTGCACAAGACAAAGTGCTCATAGTCTTTCACAATAACTCAGACTTCCACTCTTATGTAAGTCCTTAATGTGTTTGGACTAAAATACATTTTAAATATAAAATTGTGTTTATTGTTTATTTATTTTTTATCAAGAATCAACTTAATGAGCTAAATGAAATGTTGGGAGACCATCAATATGTGCACATATGGTTTAAACCAGCTCTTTTATTATGCATATATTTTTAAACCAAAAACGTCATTGCCGAGAATCATCTCAGAGGCTCCTTAGAGACATTAAGCATTATCGTCACTCTGTCTTTATTGCCATAGCCACCTGAGAGCATCTGTTTCTGTTAGTGTGTCTGTGCACTGCATACAGGGGCTTGTGATGCACCTCAAGCAAAGCAATATTTGATCTACGTGGAGTATTTGTTGTGCTAGAAGCAGGTTTCCTCAGTGCTCTATGTGCCCTTTCAATTCAAAATGAAAGTCCCTCTTTCAAGTCTAAAAATTCAGGAATCCAGGTTGTTAAGAATGAAATAATGTCTTCACCTTCAGTGTTTTCAGGCAGACCTGAGATCCTTATGTTGTTCCTCCTTTCCCTGTTTTCTAAGTCATCTATTTTGTTAAGCAGTCATGTATTTTGTTTAAGCAGAAATTATTTTTGGAAGTCTTCTTTGAGTCTCTCTTCAATGTCATTTAGAGAAGTCTCTATATTTGTTATTTTTGTATGGTGTTGCTGTAATAGTTCCTTAAGAGTATCAATCTGTTTTTCAGAATTTAATTTGAGGTTTTCTAAGTCATTTTTAAAGCCATCCATCTTCAAAGATAGTTTCTGTTAGGTAGATGTCATCAATTGCAGTTATTTTTTGAAAGCAGCATCTGGGTGAGAATTCCTTGAGTTGTTCATATTCAGTGACTCAATATATCTCCAAGATACTTGACAGGAAATGTTTTGTATCGCTCCACCAGAACTGATATTTATGGAGTTTAGTAGTTTATTTATAGATTTCTGATGTTTTAAACTTGAAAATAATAAAAGTTTCCTATATTATTATACTAGTTTATGGAGCTCTCAAAATTCACTGCTCTCAGTTGGCCATCTAGGCTCCACCCCCCCCCCCCCCCACTGGCAGTTTTTGATCTTTTGCTCATATAACTCCAACCTTACGAACACATCGCTCCCTATAAATCACATGACTAGCTAGTGACAGAATGTAATGAATGCCTGCATGAGTGCTGTTAGTACGTTCTAAACAGTGCATGAATGGCCAGCTGCAAATATGAACGGAAGTTTATGCCAGATACTGGCCAGATTATACATTTTTTGTAGGCTGGTGTGCATGAGGGAAACCAAATTATCAGCACTCCATAGAAACGTAACATGATGGCAGAGTCATTTAATCCTTCTCACTTCATTACTTTCCACTGTTGATTAACCTACAGCTTTCCATAGTACAGCATCTGATGACTATTGGTCGTTTTGGGCCAGTTTCTAGCTTTTTCCAGCCCCCTGGTATAAAACGCGGTAAACATGCGTTAGCACGATTTAGCGCGGAGCTGCCACTGTTGCACACTAGGGCAGCGCCGGTTAGGCAGGTTTAAACTATTCGGGCTACCTAAAGTCCACTCTTCAAATTTTCCCTTAAAACTACCTTCCTCGAACTATACTACTGATCTAATCAGCGTATCCTATAACTAAAAAGATCATCTCCACTTGACTCCAAGTAGACTATTCTCAATCTGTTAAACCTAGCACTTGCTCCTACAGTACTTATTACTTTGATACGGCACTCTTGTCATAGATAGTACCCCAAAAAGGTAACGCCCTATTTCTCGGTCACCCACGTCCCCTGAATCTTTTTAAAGTTTTTGTCTATCCTTCCAGCATGTCGAGGGATCAGTTGCTAGTGTCCTCTCCTGCTCAGCTGGTGAACCTGGGAATACTGAGGCAATGTCACAATTGCCTCATGTACACAGACAACCCTCTCCTCCTCCCACAAAACACAAATACATGCGAGAGATGCAACTATACGGCCAAACTGGAGGCTGAGCTCTCTCAACATAGGACTGGCAAGACCAGTCAGGAGGAGAAGGTTACCACACACACCATAGACCCAGTCTCACATAGCACCATTACAACCTCAAATCATACACATAAACACACAAAGACATACTCGGAGGCTCTGATCAAAAATCTACCAAAACAGCAGAGGCCACCAAAGCAGACACCCAAACAACCACCACCTCAGAACACAACACCTGCAACACATAGACCTCACAGTCAGAGTGTCAAACAGTCACAGCCCTTAAGGCCAAACACAATGCCAGACACACTAGTCATTGGTGACTCCATAGTCAGACACACTGACGTCCCGCTCACCAGACTGAGTAAGGAGAAGGTCACAGTAAGCTGCCTGTCGGGCGCTAGAATCCGCCACATAACGCAAGCACTCAGGTCTCTCAACAGCAAGTACAAATATGACTCAGTCATTGTCCACGCTGGTGTAAATGACCTGAGACGTACCTCCTTGGACTACATGAAAAAAGACATTGAGGAGCTCTCTGATTATGTAGCCCAGGCAGGTATGACCCTGACCTTGAGCAGTATCCTACCTTCACCAAGAGTGATGCCACAATACAGAGATAAGATGATCAGCTTTAACAATTGGCTTAAACTCTGGTGTCATTCAAAGGGGATCCAATGTCTGTCTGCCTGGGATGACATGCTGGACAAGCCACGCTGCTCAAGGGACGGCTTGCACCTGTCACCCCTGGGATTCCGGATATTGGCAAAGGCTCTTGCCACCCCATAGTGCCTTTTTAGGCAAGGCTCAAATTCTAAACCTACCACCCTAGAACACAAAAAGGAAAAAACTAAGGGTAATGCTGCTCAATGCCAGAAGTCTAAATCTCAAAATGCACGCTCGAGGCCCTTCTCAGTATGGAGAACATCGATGTCTGTGCTGTGACAGAAACCTGGTTCAAGGCTCCTGAGAGCACACCAGCGCTATCAGGTTTTACCTCATATCATGCGTTCCGCCCCAAAATCCGGACAATACCAAGAAAGGAGGGGGGGGTATCCATATTCATCAAGGACACCCACACCTCAAGACTGGTGGCAACGCACGATGCATCGGAGACCATCCAGGTGCAATTAACCATAGGCAAGACTGCTCTGCAAATTGTAGCATGTTACAGGCCACCCTCACAAACTCAGGAACCTCACATGGCCTTCCTGAAAACACTAGAGGGATAAATGTATCACCAAACACCATCATACTAGGTGACTTCAATTACCCTAATATAGACTAGGAACACTACTCAAGCCCAAACACCCTAGCCCAAAAGTTCCTGGAATTCATAAACTCAAATGCCATGGAACAACTAGTCACCATCCCCACAAGAGGAGATAACATACTTGATCTCATCATCACGAACATGGGAGCACAATGTTCAACACCGAAGTATACCCTCACTGGTGAGATCAGATCACAAACTAATCTCGCTGGAGGTCCTCATCCCACTCCCACCTGAAATAAAAAAGACCACAGTAAAGAACTTCTCAAAAGCCGACTTCACACTTCTAAAGACTAGTGTGGTCTCCTTTAAGGCCCCCGAGCCGGCGGAAAACAGTACTCAAGCCGCTGAATCACTTACAAACACCTTCTACCAGCACCTGCAGGACTGTATGGATAAGGCAATCCCAAACAAAACAAAGACTCTTAGTACCAAAGGCAAGCGTCCAGTCTGGTGGACCCCAGCCATAAACAAACTCTACAATAAAAAGAGGAAGCTACTACAAGATAGAGCAAAACCCTTAAAAGGTAAGACACCCTTGATCACTATAAGTAAAAAACTAAGAGCTCTCATAAATTCATCCAAAGCAAATTTCGAGAGAAAAATAGCTAAAGACTCAAAAGATAATCATAAGGCCTTCTTTAGCTATGTTAGAAACCTAGGAGGAAACTCCCAGATATGCTCAGAACTAGTTCAAAATGATGTGAAGATTACTGATCCTACAGACATTGCCAACATACTGGCTGACAGGTTCAGTGCAAACTTCCCTCCCCAAAAGGAGAGATATCTATACCAAACGATTGCAGCCCCCAAACATCTCCTGTGCCCAAGTGAGAACTGCTCTCCAAAGCAAAAAACACAGCATCCATGGGACCTGATGGTGTTCCCGGCTGTGTGCTCCACGAACTCAATGAGGAATTAAACCCACAGCTAGGACAGCTGTTTAATCAAAGTCTTACCTCTGGATACGCACCCAGGAGTGGCGCAGTGCAACTGTGGCCCCACTCCAAAAGGGGGGTGCCCCCCCCGCCCCGGGAAATTCCCGCCCCATTAGTTTGACAGGCCTTATCTGCAAAGCCAGGGGGGGGATCAAAATGGCCCTCAAAAATAAAGACATAGGGAATTTGCAGACCTTGGATCCAACCCAGTTTGGCTTTGTCAAAGGCAGATCATGCCTTTTAAACTTGGTTGACTTCTTCGAAACAGTCACCAAAGCCATTGACGAGGGAAAGGCAGTCCATACAGCCTACCTCGATCTGGCTAAGGCCTTCGATACAATACCCCACTCGGGTATCATTGAAAAACTCATCAGCTTAAATGTTAACCCATACATCACAAGATGGGTTGCAAACTGGCTGAGTGACAGAACCCACAGGGTTAGAGTTGCTGGCGCCATGTCAGACTCAAAGCCTGTCACAAGTGGTGTCCCACAGGGCTCAGTCCTGGGCCCACTCTTGTTTGGCATCTACTTTTCCGAAGTACAAGCAAACACAGGAGGGTTATGGCTGACAAAGTTTGCAGATGACTGCAAACTGGGTGCCATAGTAGAAAACACATCTGACACAGATATCCTTCAGAAGGGTCTCACAGAAATGGATAACTGGTGCCAGAGCCACGGCCTGAAGTTAAATGCCAAAAAATGCATAGTCATACCCTTTGGGAAAAACAAGGTTACCCCTAGCTACCAAATAGGTGGCAATCCACTGAGCACAGAAGAAGTTATCAGGGACCTGGGGACCCAGGTTGATAGTAGTCTGTCATTCGACACCCATGTAGCTAAAGTAGTTAGGAAGACCTTCTACATTGCCCACCTTATCATGAAGGGATTCTCATCTAGATCAAGGGAGGTCATAGTCTCCCTTTACTCATCACTCATCAGACCAATGATTGAGTACAATGCCCCATTCGGGATGTATCTGACCCGACACTTGCAGCAGCTGGAGAGGCCACAAAAGTTCCTCACCAAAAGGATAAAGGGTCTCAAAAATCTGTCCTATGCTGCCCGACTGAAAGAACTCCAGCTCTATTCAGTCGCTTGCCGCTTGCTCAGAGGTGACCTTTGCCTAACATACAAGGCCATGTCAAACCCAGATTTGATGAATATGCTTCACCTCAAAAAATCTAGATCCATCAGAGCCACAAGGGCGGGAGACTTAAACCTCGACACGGCTATTAATAGGACGTGCTGGAGGGATAGATTCATCACCCAAAGACTCCCTATGCTGTGGAACAAAATCCTGGTACATGTGAGGCAGAGCACCTCGCTGGCCTTGTTCAAGAGAAATCTTGACCAATGGATGGGAGATCGCAGATATACCCCAGGGATTACCTCAGTGTCACTGCTCGACAGAGGCACAGCAAAATAATGGGTATAGTTCCCCATACTAAAGGGGTGGCGTAAGCCACAAAACGATGGGCTAGGCTTGTAAATGCCCTCGGGCAGATAGCCTAGTATGAACCTATGAACCTATGAACCTATGAAAGTATGGACTTGGCTTCACTATTCCACTGGTTTTGTAGAAATGCAAACGTCATCAAATAGATTCATGAAATATCCAGTAAATGTCAAAGGATATATAAAAAAATATGCAATTCACTTCTGAAAAAAAATTATTGGACTATCAGAGACAAAAGCAGAAAATAAGTATAAGCATGTGGTGTCACTGCAATGTCCTTAAAATGAGACTAAATGATTGTGGCAAAAAAAAAAATTAAAGGCAAAGCGCTTGTAAAAGAGTTCAACAGACACTAAATTTTTATTACTGTTGTCTTCTTCATCAAAACATTGACATAAATAACACTACAAAACAACTTTAACATTAAATAATAAATGTGTCACATGGCGAGCGATAAAATGGCAACGTTAAATTTAAAGAAAAAGCAACTGATAACCTAAAAATCTTCAGAATTTATGCAAAGTGTTTAAAATTTTATATTTTTAATATTTTTTAATTAAGTCCTGATTTAGTCATAGCCATAGTTGACCTTATGTGAAATGGCAGCATGCCTCACCCCCACTGCCCACTGCCTGTCACTCACACACAGACCCCAGCAATGCCAAATTGAAAGTACTTTTGACGTAGCAAATTAAAACCAAGAAAATCGAAAAGTGTTCCTGCTCAGTGCTAGGAGTCTAAACAAAAACTACAAGCTCTCCTCATCCTAGAGAATGCTGACAGCTGTGCAGGTACTGAGACATGATTTATAGCCATGGGGAGCATGCTGGCAGTGTAAGGCTATAATGCCTTCCACACATTTAGACTAGCTACTTCAGAGACAGGATCTGAATGGGAAGGCTCTTGATTTACATAAAAACTAAATACACCTCAAGGTTGGTCAAGCAGGACAATGCACTTGAGCTTCTCCATGTTCAATTCACCATAGGAAAAATCCCATACCACTTTATTGCAATCTGTAGGTCCCCATCTATGACCCAGTAAACCCCTAACATGTACTTAAACTTATTGGAAGCCTTCACTGTTGAACCCAATATCGTATTCATGGGTGACTTTAATTCTCCCACTATTAACTGGGAATCATATATGACACCAAACATACAGGCACAGAGATTCCTGGATTTTTTAAACATCAGCTCCCTGGATCAGATTGTCAATACACCCATCAGAGGTGCAAACATACTGGATATAGTCCTCACTAATATGGGAGAATGTGTACACCCCTTAATGTAATGTCTTCTCTGGTACGTTCAGACATCAAAATGATCTCCTTTGAAGGAAAAATAAAACACTGAACCCATGCTAACCCTGGAATATTCAGGAACTCTCTAATGCTAACTTTCTACTATAAAGTGACAACTTGGCAAAATTCCAAGCTCCCATAAACCCTGAGAACACTTGCTCATACATAGAACTGTTCACAGAAACCCTATATAAGCATGTTAATAACTGCATAGACACAGCTGTACCCACCTGGAAAAAGAACAGAACTAACCTAAAAAAACAAGCCATGCTTGTGGAATGACAACATCAAACAGCAGTATAACAGAAGGAAAAAAACATGGCAAAAAATAGGAGGTATAGTACCCAGAAGGATAAACACTCTTATCAAACTAAACAAACATCTCAGAGATCAAATAAAGGTTACCAAAGACAAATTTGAGGTGAATTTGACTTCTTGGGTCAAGAACAACCACAAGGCATTCTTTGGCTATGTCTGCAACCTCAAAGCAACACACAATTATGTGCAGAGAACATTGCTAATGGAGCCACCAATACTGAGTTGGAAGATATAGCAAACTTACTTGCCAACAAATTCAGGATCATAAGATCATAGAAAATTACTAAGCTATTGGACCTGAGGACCTTACAAGCCTATCCAAGAATTTAGCCTATGTTCCGACAAGTCAGCACCCGAAGCCCCTGTCCAGCAGGGACACAGGTGGAATCCCAAGGGTGTATTTTCTGTTCCCCATTCAGTTATCCAGGTTGCACTTAAAAAGGGTTAATGAGGTATTCTGCTTGACATGGAAAAGAAGTCTATTCCACAGAAGGGGGGAGTCTCTGGGACACAAAACTAACCAGCCAACAAGTCATATTGATGTCACAGATGAGGTTGAGGTTGCACGTGCAGGTTACTCAAGTGGAGCTTGACTTGCGGATATGCAGCAGTCTCATCAAGGCGGGGTCTGAGATTGCTTTGTATGCCAGACAGACGTCACCTCTGAGGAGTCTATATGAGACTGAGTAGAGGGACAGGGCTTTTAGCCTATCTGTGTAGGGTAGCTGTTTGAGGCCCTGGATTCTCCTGGTGAGGAACCTGTATGGTCTCACCAGCTGCTGTGTGCTTTGTGAGGTACATGTCAAAAGGGGCATAATACTCAATAATGGATCTTATAAGGGAAGAATACAGGGATGTTATGACCTTCCTCTCCCTGGATGAGATACCCTTACTAATGACACAGGCCATGTAGAAAGCTTTCTGTACAATGGAGGCAATATTGTGGTCAAAAGTCAGTTTGCTATCAACTGAGGTGCCCAAGTCCCTCTTGAATGATTGCAGGCTTAGGATCTTGTTATTAATGTAATAATTTTTGGGGATGTCACACTTCCCAAAGGAGATGATGATGATGTATTTTTTAACAATCAGTTTGAGTCCATGTTTCTGGCACCAGTCATTTGTTTGAGTGAGACTCTCTTTGAGGATGTCCACAGCACTAGAGGAAATGATGACAGCACCCAGCTTGCAGTCATCTTCAAACTTGGTCAGCCACAGCCCACTGGTTTTGGCCTGCACCTCAAAAAAGTATATCTCAAACAACAGAGGCCCCAAGACTGATTGCCTGGGGTACACCACTCACTATGAATCTACTGCTTGAGGGTGGCTTCCTCTGTTTTGACAAGGTGGGCTCTATCAGTGAGCCAGTTTGCTACCCATTTGGTAACATATGGATTGATGCCTAGTTGAGAGAGTTTATCTATTATACCCAAGTGGAGAATAGCATCAAAGGCTTTGGCCAGGTCAAGGTAAGTGGTGTGCACTGTCTTCCCCATCATCCATGGCTTTGGTGACTGTCTCAAAGAAGTCAGACAGATTTAACAGGCATGACCTCCCCTTCATGAAATCAAACTGTGTGCGATCTAGTGTTTGGAGATGGCAGTCTCCTTGTTAGTGCAGTCCTTCATAATCCATTCCATTGTCTTGCAGATTAAGGCTAGTTAGACTGATGGGTCTATGATTTCCTGGATTGGTGGATGCTCCACCTTTGTACATTGGGATGACAATGGCTGTCCTCCACCTGGCTGGGACAAAGCCGGTACTCAGGCTTTGGTTGAATAGGGGTGAAGTTTTCACTGAACCTGTCTGCCAGCAGGTTGGCTACATCTATGGCATTTGTGTATATGGTGTCCTTGACCACCAGTTCTGAGCAGATCTGGGTACTTTCTTTGAGATTGCAGACATATGTGAAGAAGGCCTTATGATTGTCTTTAGTAGATGTGACCAGTTTGAACTCAAAAGTTGCTTTGGAGGATTTCACTAGTACTTTTATTTGGCTATTCAGGCTAAGGAGGCACCTGTCCCTTTTTGGTCCTGGACAGCAATCTTTTCCTTTTGGTATAGAGTTTATTTATTGCAGAAGTCCACCAGGCAGATTTATTCTTCCCTGAGTAGGAGGAATTTCCCTGTGTGGTATTTCTTTTTTTTGTTTGTTTGTTCAAATAATTTTAATTTTTCCAAATAAAATAATAATAAACTTTTACATTTCAAGCAGAAATAAATTATAATGAATTATTTACAAAATGTACAATTGGCCTCATACCAAACATGAAAAAAGGAACAACAATCTGAAATACACAAACAATGAAAGTCACACATTGTTAGAATAACTAATTTTACTTCTTCTCCACTTAAGAAGGTACAATTGTCAGTTTTAAGTGTCTCAGTAAGGGAGAGAACTTTCTCCCAAGGATTATTAATCCATTTCTTAGGAAAGATTCTCATTTCCTTGACTCTGATTTCCAACAGTGCTACATCTTTCAATAGGATTAGAAAATCGTCAAAAGTTGGAATGGAGGAGGACTTCCATTTTCTTGTGATGCATTTCTTAGTAACTGTCATTGTAGTCCTAAGAAGATAAAGGTATTTGTTTTTCATAACAACAGCTTCATTTATATTCAGAAGAATTAATGACTGACAAAATAAAGGAATCTGTAGAAATTGCTTGTAGAAATTCACCAATATCTTCCCGAAATTTCTTAATGTGAGTACATTCATACATAGTATGAGACCAATCAGCATTACATTTTGAAGAACATCTCCAACATTTTATGTCATTAGAATTGTTGAATCTAGCAATTTTGTTGGGTGTATAGAAAGCTCTATGCAGAAACTTCCACGAAAAAAAATTCAAACTTATATATTGGAAATTAATTTAATAGAATATAATAGACTAGTTTTATTCTCATTTGTTAATAATAAAGGGTGTTCTTTAGTAATAAAATTCCAAAACTTTTGATTAGGATTGGCTTTGTAATTAATAATGATTTTATATAATTTTAAAATTAAATTTGTCCAATTAAAATCTCTATATATTATTTCATGTAAGAAAAATATGAGTTTAGGTATGGATTTAAAGGAAGAGTTATCTATTGTTCTGCATAAATCATGTGCATAGGGAAGTAGACTGCTAAGAGCTAACCAGTCTGAATTTGATAAATCAAATGTATTAATTAACTGATGTACATCCATGACTGTCAAGTATTCTGTACATTGGTACCAGCATGTAAATGTTTTTGTTTTCCATGTATTAAGAGTATTTATATGAATGTTACTGAAAACATTTTTGTAATTTTAAAGGGAATTAATAACTGTAACCAAAGTTTAATATCAATATTATTGTTTACAAAACTCCTGAAAGTGTTGTAAATATAATTTATATAATTTAAATTATTGGGTTTAGTAGAATTATATTGCAAATTAATACAGATAATATGCCAGAGTTTATTAGTTTGTTCATTTAATTGTAAGTTGTTGTGTCTTTCGGCTTTTCCAGGTTAGGGGTCACCACAGCGGAACTCCAGTCCGCTAATGATTGGCAGTAGATTTTTATGTGCCGAGTTGCCAGCTCTGATGCACAACCTTCAACGAAGGTATGCCCATTCACACTTGTTTCCACACAGAAGACACTATAGCTGAGAATCGAACGGAACAACGTCTTACTGCCAGGCGACAGCGCTACCGCAGCACCACCACTGCATATTTACTTTCTTTTAGGAATATAGCAGTATGTAAAGTTTTTCATGCAGAAGAGAATTTTGGATCAAACCAATTTATTACCATTTTGAAAATGGATGCTTTAATATAAGATTCTAAGTCAGTAAAGTTAATTCCTCCCATTTCCTAAGGTCTAATATGATTTAAGAAAGCTATTCTATTTTTTTGGGGGTAACAAAGAACATTTATAAGGATTTTATTTATTTCTTTTAAAAGCTTCTTACTGGGAATTATAGGGATAGCTAGTGCAATGTAGTTTATTTCTGGGAGTAAAATCATCTTTATTAACTGCAACCCATCTTCAAATGTTAAATACAATTTATTCCATTTCCCAACTAGTGATTTTATGGTATTCAGAATATTATTATAGTTAGTAGATAAAGTTAATTCTAAATTTTCACACAATACAATCCCCAGGTAATTTAAAGAGGAAACCTGTTTCCCAATTATTTGGTTTATGTTAGTATTAGAGTTGTTTTTTTTTTTTATTTAACAACATATGATTTGACTTAGAACTATTAACTCTTAAACCTGAGATATGATAGAATTTTTCAACTAGTAAATTTAGTTCACGTATTGACTCATCTGAGTTAATTAAAGTGAGAAGTATATAATCGGCAAATAGCATTAATTTGGAATTAAATTGATCAAAAATGTTAATGCCTTTAATTTTGGGATTGAAATGAATTGCTTAGGAAAAAAGTTCTATTGCTAAAGCAAACAACATTAGAGACATAGGACATCCCTGCTTTGTACCCTTAGTAATTTCAATAGTGT